>NC_089756.1:42426261-42446261 GCF_040412425.1 Macrobrachium rosenbergii | reverse complement strand
CTCGTATAAAATTGTATATCAATAATGAAATATATGAAAAACTTGAAAAACAGAAAAAAAACAAAATATGATATTTGATCAATCCATTAACCGACATCAGTTCAGTTTTATCATCGTCGTTTAAGGTTATTAACGCACGAATTCAACCGAATCGCGTGAATTATGGCAACAGCTAATAACTCATTCGTGATGTAAGTGTGATAATTACTGGCCGTATAAATAATCGAGCGGCCGCTGAGGTCAGTCTGTTGGCAGCCCACCTTCCTCTCCTCTTGACGATTCCTCCTGACGACGACGACGACAACGGCGCCGCCATCATGATGGGGACGTTTCTCAGGGCATTCGTTCTATCTGCTCTCTTCGTGCAAGACGCCCTTGGCCAGAGTAAGTCTTTGAGGACGCTTCGTATTGTGTAATTTTATTTTATTTTTTTATTTTTAATAAGTGAGATCCCTTCGCTCTGTATTTTCCTTTACCTTCTCTTACTTCTTCCTAATGAACACCATATTCTTGGGAAGCTTGAATTTCAAGTCAATGGCCCTTGTGGGCTTGTTCCATATGAATAGGGTTCATCTTCTGAAAGATAATAATAATAATAATAATAATAATAATAATAATAATAATAATAATAATAATGTTCTGGCAGCATTTTATTTATTTACTTGCTCGCTTACGTAAGGAGCACGTCTTGGCGTATAGTGTTTAGATTACTCGCCTCACCAGGAGGTGGGACAGGGTTTCATTCACGGACAACAAGTATTACTTTTTTGCACCCACATTTTGATCCCATGGTGCCTCTACTGGCCTGAGCAGTGAATTATATGCGTGGCAGTTAGTCGACTTTGTTAGGTCGCAACAAAGGCGCATAGAAGGGCTAGGGCTGGTAGCCTCATCCCAGAAAGCGTGCTGAAAACAATGACCAGCACCCTCTGGTGGCACCCACTGTGAGCCGTGCCTGACTACCTTTAGCTATGATCATTTGATCAAAAAGGCATAACAGGAAATTTGTAAACTGTTGTATATTAATAGCTTTTTAGTTTTATATAAACATGTAACACACCACCTAGCTAGTTCTAAGAAACCAGGAGAATTCTTGTTAGGAATCGCGTTACCAATCAAAATAACAGTGGAAATATATTTAAAAACTTTCCACTAAGCAATCTGTGCGACTTTAATAATTGTACTTATATGTATTTGTATGTCACACATAAGTCTACATATATATCGGTTCGAAGGTGGTTCGAAAATGCGAACGGTGAATAGACAAACAAGATAAAAGATTAAAGCCTCCAAGAGCGCGGAGAGTATAGGGACGGAAGAACCCAAACTTGTCAGTAGAGTGGAATAAGTTTCTTTATTGTTTGCTCAGTTTTCGTTATTTAAACAACATTTCAAACTTTCTTTGAAATTGATAAAGGTTCACTGTTTGACCATTGCATTTTGCTTGTTTCTTGTCTTTACAATATCTAAGTATGTTCGTTGCTTGTATAAGAACCGTAACAAACTTATCACTGCCTATCGTATATATGTATCATTAGAAGACCTAAACAACTTTCGTTTCGACCAGAAGCTCCTTTCAGGTGAGAAATAGATCGTAAGTAAAACTGCTTCAAGATAAAATAGAGCTAGTTTTGCAGGTCGCTGGGTATATTTTTGCAGCTCAAGTAGGAAGGACAGTTTCTTAACAAAAAAAAAAAAAGCTAAATTTTCATCTGAGATGTTAATGTACTCTCTCCACGTTGGTTGAATTACTCTAGTTATTTCCCTTGATATCTCTCTCCAACTTGAGCTTCATAATTTTATTTATATTCTCTTCAAAACTTAATTCGAGGGTTTCATCGCTGCCGCTCTGCGTGTAAGTTCTTGACGTACCTGAAGTGAGTCAGGAGGCGAGAGACGATTACACCAATTGCTTGATTTTTATCGCGAAATCTCCTCACCAGCCTTTTCGCCTCTAACGGCCCAATCCCCAAACATGTGATCGAACAAGATACAAAACTTTCGCACCGATGGAGCAAGATACGAAATGCCCTTATCGCGTCTCATGATCTCCGGAGCTTTTTACATAAGACGCGACTCTGGTTTTAAAAAACCTCGACCTAAGACTGAAGCATCCTGTGGTCTTTTTATTGTATGCCCCTAAATCTCGTGCTAATAGCTGTGAGGTGGAAGAATAGATCCTCCGTGGCATGTAACTTTCTCAAGGGCAGAATGCCCAGGGTTCAGATTGACGCAGATTTGCCGAAATCCAATGGGCATTTCAAGAGCGGCTTCGTTTCTTCAGGGTATACAGGTAAGTGGTCTAGGGATGCTTCTTCCCCCTCCACCATCTCCCCTCTTGTAAATGTCAGTCACTTGATGCCAAGTTTTGTGTTTCCTCGAGAAAAGTGATTGGAAGTAAATAAACCAGTCTGTGAACCTTCATTCTATTTGAGCTGTAACTTTTATTCCTGAAGAATGGACATAATTTGGTGCCTATAAAGACAGTATTTTCCATTTCAGTATTTTAATTGCCCATTTGGACATCATCATATTAGTGATATAAAATTTTGAGTGAATGAAATAGAAATGTTATCCTATTTGAATCTGGTCTGTAGTTGGATAGGTGACCACGAATAAATGCCAGAGGCTGCTGGCAATCTCCTTCAAAAAAATTTGTTGCTTAAAAACTTGCAACAGTCTGTAGAAGGAAGTGAGCGAGAATAAAACTTTTCCTCAATAATTCATAGTTATAAGTAGCTGGTGACTGTCTTCATTTCACTGTAAGATTACCGTAACACTTCCAGGAACTTTTAGAAATTGATTTTCATCAGCAGTGAGTTGTTGTGCGTTGAACCCTTCGCATGTTCACATAGTGTTCTCTTCATTCGAAATTCACTTACGGTTTCTGAGACAATGAAGATATTGTTATGCAAAGCACACTCTCTCTCTCTCTCTCTCTCTCTCTCTCTCTCTCTCTCTCTCTCGTTAATTATCTTGTTCTTGTTATGATTATGCATAATTCCTACTCTCTCTTTCTCTCTCTCTCAAGTCGTGTTCTTGTTTTGACCTGCATAATTCTCTCTCTCTCTCTCTCTCTCTCTCTCTCTCTCTCTCTCTCTCTCTCTCTCTCTCTCTCTCTCTCTCTCATTACTTACATGTATTAATCATTCATGTATGGGTTTCTTGCTTATAATATGCACTACAAAGTCTCTCTCTCTCTCTCTCTCTCTCTCTCTCTCTCTCTCTCTCTCTCTCTCTCTCTCTCTCGTCTCGTTATATGCTTCTGTTTAACTTGAACATAATCTAATGACGATACTCAGTGCTAACATGTTAATCTCCGAACTGAGTAAGATACTGAGAATTTCACATAACCTGGTGTAACTATAGTTTGCTTGCTTGCTTGGCCTGTGAAACCTGCTGTGTTGTTGACTGCGGACATGAATGCAAATAGCGTCACCAGAGATGCAGGACACGTGTCTGCAGATTTTCCACCTATCTATCTATCTGTCTGTCTAGCTCTCTGCTCGTGTGTGTAAATTACGGAGATGGGCATAGTTTGTAATACAGATATGGCGGTGTGGACTGTAATATATATATATATATATATATATATATATATATATATATATATATATATATATATATACTTGTAATAAGCTATATCTTATATATATATATATATAAAAGTTACACAATTATATATATATATATATATATATATATATATATATATATATATATACAGTATATATATACTGTATATATCTATAATATATATATATACATACAGTATATATATATAATTATATATATATTATGCATATGTTTACGTGTGTGTGTACTTGTAATAAGCTGAATGCCCTTTTAGCTTCTCGAAAAAATACAAAACAATTCTTCCATGTGGATCTTAGGCTTTGTATTGACAAGCGAATCAAAAGTTACACAACTATACACGTATCTGACACAAAGTGACCAGTCCATTCTATATATATATATATATATATATATATATATATATATATATATATATATATATATATATATATATATATATATATATATATATATATGAGAACCATGGTGATATGCATATTTTGATATTAAGGAATATGTGAAAAACACATGATCATGGAAAATACATAACCACATCTCGGAGGCACTATACTTCCCAGCTCACCGAATTATATCTAAAAAAAAAAAGGAGGAGGAAGCGAACCACTTCAGGAACGTTTTAAAGTTCTTTGGATACTGCGGAGGAATTTATTTCACCTTTATTAGTTTGGGAGAGGTCATTAGATTAGCATGGATTCTCCAGTCCACGACACTGCGGGGATCAACTGTAGCCATTAACGCTGCAACATATCGCTCCCCCAAGCCTGAGAGCAGCAAGGGAGGGAGCCAAACTACTGCTGGGGTGAGAAACCTTCACACCTCCACAATACACACGTCTTTGAAGGGGGGACATCATTGCTATAAATGCTGCTGCTGCTGCTGCTATTGCTGCCGTTGCATATCCCAGCAGTAGAGGGACAATCAAGACATCTTCAGATGAGAGAGAATGAAAACAATGCGGTGCGGTTTGTGAAAACATCTTGGTACCGCAGGAATGACGGGAAACATGCCACGAACGCAGGAGCTGTCGATGTGCATTCTCATAGTCTTGGAAATTCGTGAATGCCATTTTGGTACTATTCTTAGTTTTTCCACCAGGCCTACATTGATATTGATATTAAATTGTGCATGAATAAGTTTCATTAAGTTAAGAGCTTGGAGAAGCTTCCGTTCTAAGAAAAATAATAGCTCATCCGTGGTACTTCCTTCACTAGCGTCATACTAACGAGGTTAAGATTGGCTGATAAGACATTGCACGTTTTTTTTATAATCCCGTTGAAAGGAAGAATAATCCCCTCTGATCAACCAGAAACTCCCAAAGAATCGTTTTTTTATTCGTTCATTCATTTGCACAAAAGTAAAATAGTTAATCTGATTAGCGATGTTATTCTTTATAGTTTCCAGCGTTGAATAGCTTTAATTGCTATATGGGGTTTTTATTAATTTTTAAAGATTTCCTTTTTCGTAATTAACTTTGAAAAACTAATCTAGTTTTCCTGTTGGTTTATACAGACAGAAGCTTGGTTAACGTAAGACGTAGACCACACATGGGTAGGGGGTTGGGGGTCGGGGCGGGTGTTTGGAAGGAAGAGACCTCTCCCTTGAAATTTATTATAGGATCATGCTTGAAGCTTTAGCGGAAGTTATTCTGGGCAGTGATATTTTTCAGCGATTAAAACAAGGTCGTTTAGTTGGACTTAAAAACGGCAGTGATCTTGTTTACGTAGTGTGTTAGAGAATGCTGGTAAGAAGGTACACAAAAGATATCGTTTACCTTGTTTAGATTTACGTAACGAATACCGAACCTCAATTTTTTTTTTTTTTTTTTTTTGTCAGAACCGAAACACAGATTTATCGTAATTCATTTTTAAGAGGTTTAGGGATTTTACATTCAAATAGAGTTGAAGGCTAATACTTGTTCGTTGTTGTAATCACAAATACCTGAAATGTCCAGGTATGCAACTTTTTAGTTGCTGTTATGCAAAACATTGAGAGAGAGCGCCAGAGAGAAATTATATTACTGGAACTAAGCAGGAAAATTCTCGAGTTTGCGCTATTAATATAAAATATTGTAAAGCTGGAGCATATTCCAAATTGAAAATGCGTCATGTGATAAAGCACTTTACGGGACAAGGAGAAGAAATAATGATTTTAAAAATAAAAGAATATATATACCAAGAAACTGTCCATTCTTTAATAGAATGTTAAGAGAGGAAAACCTTATATAGAAGTTCTGGAGAAAAAAATATAGATATGTTAGGTAGCATTTGGTACAGATTTTTTTTATAAAACATCTTTGCAGAAAGATGCAAAATGAATGATTGCTTTCTATTCAAAAGAAAAAAAAATAGCAGAGCCTGGAAAGAGTTAATTGAGGTTTTTAAGTAATCTGACGTCTAGTACAGTTTTCATTTGCCAAGAAATCGAGACATGTTGGCTGCTACTGTCGCTATAACTACTTTAGTGATGTTGAACTTGCAATTTATTTCGCCATCGAACATCTGCAAACTCTCCGCTGGAGATTTATAGGAAGTCATTGACAACGCGGAACTCGTAACTTCTGCAATAATTATCGGATTAAGTTAATTATGTCGGTGAGTTTTCGATGCGATCAGGTGGTGTCACGTTATTAATAGGGGTCATTATTTATGATCAGTCATTAAATGAACCATGCACTTATGACGTGTATGTATATATATATATATATATATATATATATATATATATATATATATATATATATTATATATATATATATATATATATGTGTGTGTGTATATATATATATATATATATATATATATATATATATATATATATATATATATATATATATATATATATATATATATATATATATATATATATATGTATATATATATATATATATATATATATATATATATATATATATATATATATATATATATATATATATATAATGTGTGTTGTGCCCATTAGTGATTTTATAATTTTTCTACCTCGTCATTCTTGAATGTTTGAGTATTTGTAGCATTTTGTATTAGTATTGGTTAATTGACACACTGAAATGTTCGGGAACAGACTTTTTTAGGCTTAGTTATCATACGCTACCGGGGTTATGTAAAGCCGATCGAGACTACAGGTCTACCCCAAAGCCAAATCAAAAGTCCTTCTAAAAGAAGGCACTGCTTATGGGAAAAAGCACGTTAAAAAGAAGAAGAAGTTATTATACTATACTACATTTGAAAACATTCGGTTTGTTAGTCTCTGAGACCCTGAATTCTGCATCCAAGAGTGATACTTTTCCTTACTATTCTCAAACATCGATTAACTCTGTTCTCAAGTTAACTCTGTTTTAATTGTGATTGATTTCGTTCTCAAGTTAACTTTGTTCTACTTGTGATTGATTTCATTTTAATTAATTTATAAATGTGATTTAATTTAACTAATTAAATTGTTAAGATGGAGATCAGTTTAAACAAAAACGCAAACTATTGTTAAGGTGAACATCACTCTAAACAGAAATCACAAACCATTGTTAAGATCAGCATCTGCATCAAAGAAAACGTAAACCGTTATTAAGATGAGAGCCAATTTAAACAGAAATCACTGTTCACTGTCAAAACGAAGCACCATGACGATACCATTACATATCCCACGTGTTCGGAGGGCCATTTCCATCCGCGCAGATAGAATACCACTTCACCCACTGCTATGAAGTGGACACTTAAAGATGGCCGAGTGCTTGCTCGCTGAAGACTTGGAGACGAGTGCTTGCGCTCGTACTTGGGTAATCGGGATAGGGTCAGTCTCAGGTAAATTCGCTTTCGGGCTTCCTAAGACAAGAGCCCGTGCTGGCATAAGGCCAGCTAAAACTAGAAAAGATGCAAAGGTTGCATAATGGAGCATTGCTTTCTCTTCTAAGAAAAAGTGAACAGAATCTAGAAAGATTTAATTGAATCAGGTCTGAAGAAGCAAAATGGTGGATGACGAATTAATTTGAATGTTCATACTTTGAGAGAGAGAGAGAGAGAGGGAACGAGAGAATGATGTAAGGTGTCTCATTCCCATACAATAAAAGATGAAAGGGGAGGTGCTTGGCAATGTTGGAGAGAGCGAAAGCAAGAGTACACAGCATATCCGTTTTTGTCTTAAGTAATGTTCTCTCATAACATTCATTGAACCGGAAGTCTTATTTGAACAAAACCAAAACCTAATGCAATTTTGTTTTATATCTTTAAGGTCGTTTAAGTGCAATGCCCAGCAACTGGAATAATCCCCTAAAAATTAGAAAGCTGGCAGTTATTTGTAAGTCGTGAAATGTGTCAAAATCTTTTACCAAACATGATTTCCTGTATATGAATTTACTTTCATCCAGGCAGTTGTGCTATGTGCGTATTCCGTTAATTTTTCACTTTACCATATTTAACATTTCTGAGCATTTGCTGTTTATATTTCATTTGATGAAATATTATCTGCGATATTCATCTTCTCCGTAGGGGGAAAGCGCCGTCAGTGCACCTCATGCGATGCACTGAAGGCAATTGGTTTAGATTCTTTGTAGCGTCCCTTCGGCCCCTAGCTGCAACCCCTTTCATTACTTTTACTGTACCTCCGTTCGTATTCTCTTTCTTCCATTTTACTTTCCACCCTCTCCTAACAATTTTTTTTACATTGTATCTGCGAGGTTGGCCTCTTGTTGCACCTTTCAAACCTTTTTACTGTCAGTTTCTGTTTCAGGGCTGAATGACCTCATAGGTCCCAGCGCTTGGCTTTTGGCCTAAATTCTATATTCTGTCTATCTATTCATCTTTCTCATAATGTTTTGTTTTCCATTTTTGTTTTATGATGAACTGCTGTTAATGTAATATTGAAACCACGTTCCCCATATTGTCTGATGATATCTTATATATATAATTTTTGCAATGTAAATATCGTTCTAATACCAACATTTTACACCTGTAACTTAACTTTGGTCTTCCATTTTATTTAACGTAATTAATTTCAATTTATCCTTGCTTCTCGCGTGTTATGTGTCGCAATAGTGAATTTCTCTGGGAGCCTATAAATCTAAAGGAGCAACTCTTGCGTCAGGCGCAGTGAATTTACCAAGATGAATTGCAAGAACTGTAGTGTTGCCGAGGGGGATTTGGAGCACGTTTTATTTGTCTTCGTTTGTGGTCAGGTTTCTCGTTGGGTTTTGCAAAAAGAAAAAATGTCCGGCGTCCAAATTTCACATCGAAAAATGCGATCGTCATGAATTATTCAAAATGCTTGCTTGTAGATTGAAAGAAGATGTATCATGAAAATGAATTTTTTTGACACGAATTAAGTGCAATTGAGCAATTTTTTTTTTATGAAAATGCATAATAGAGTTTTTTTACTCCTTAGCTGTAGTTGGGTTTACGATGACGGCATAATATAAAACAAGTAAAAAAATAAGCCAAAGTTTCTTCAGCGCAATCAAGTTTTCTGTACAGCCGCTACAGCCTGTAATCAAGGCCACCGAAAATGGATCTATCTTTCGGTGGTCTTGGTATAATGCTGTATGATCCACGGCCTGTGAAACTTTAATCACGGCCCAGTGGTGGACTATCCTGTATCGTTGCCAGAAGCACGATTTTGGCTAACTTTAACCTTGAATAAAATAAAATCTACTGAGGCTAGAGGGTTGCAATTTGGTATGTTTGATGATTTTAGGGTGGATAATCGACATACCAATTTGCAGCCCTGTAGCCTCAGTAGGTTTTAAGATCTGAGGTTGGACAGAAAAAGTGCGGACAGAAAAAAAGTGCCGACAGAATAAAGTGCGGACGGACAGACAGAGCTGGCGCAATAGTTTTCTTTTACAGAAAACTAAGATTGTAATTTATTGTGAATTAGAGGGCATTAAATTTATCTGCACATAATTTTGAATATTTTGAATATTTCATTCTGACTGAATTTATGACCTCAAAGCGTTATAAACAACACAGTATATCTTAAAACACTCACTGGTGGAAAGAACATCGATTTCTGTAATATTACTTTTCACAGGATTTTGTAATACCGGGGGGATTAGTGCCGTCAGTGCACCTCATGCCGCTCTGTATAGGCACTGATAAAGGGTATTTGCAGCTCCCCCGCGGCCCCTCGCTGCACCCACTTTTGGGCCTTTTATTTTAACCCCATCCCCGCTTCCTGTCTTCCATCTTGCTGCCAGTCTATCTGTAGTTAGATGAAAGACATATTCAGTACGATGTATTCAGTATGATGTATGAACCTTCATATATATATATATATATATATATATATATATATATATATATATATATATATATATATATATATATATATATATATATATATATATATATATATATACACATATATATACAGTATGTATATATATATATATGTGTATGTATGTATGTATGTATGTATTACTTTCTTTTTATTTTTATGTCCATTCATACCTCCGTAATGTACTAAATGTATGTTATTCACATATGTATATCGTACGATATGTAATAACCAAACCTTGTCTGTCTGGCAGTAATGTCTCGGTCCATTCATACCTCCGTAATGTACTAAATGTATGTTATTCACATATGTATATCGTATGATATGTAATAACTAAACCTCGTCTGTCTGGCAGTAATGTCTCGCCAGTACAGGACAGCTCCGTATTCCTTGCACGCTCATAATCTGCACCTCTGTGAATTTGTTAACTCCACTAGATATTAAGAACCTACGTTTGATATCTCGGTGTTTCCTTCATCCCCAGCCCTTAGTGATAAGGCTACCACATCGAACACACACACACACACACACACACTCTCCGTTACTTTTTAGTGAAGCCATGGGGTTTTCTCCCAGTTCACCCTTAGATCTTTGTACTTCTCATTTCTTTTCTGGTTCTCTTTATCTTGCTGTCCAACCACTCCAACTCGCTGTTATAATTTCGTAAGCTCCGAATGCTGACCGTTCCCCAGTGTTTAGCTTTATTGCCAAAATTGCTTGATTTCTTCATTAGGCTATTTGTAAATAGTCTAAATTTTGTACTGACATGTAGCCCAGTTAAGCTGTATAGTTTAAGAAACAACATAATTGATTGTTGTACAGAATTACTGATGTAGAAGACTCACGTACAACATATATACAATTATTTTCACAGTAATTACATTTTAAATTTGGAATTTTTATATTTTCTTTGCTTCGTTTTGTATTTATAATCTAAGGTCCAAGATCTGAGAACGACACAGTTTACCGTGGAAAACTTTAGAATAAAACTGATTCAGAAAGATGACTCCACATGAATTTCGGATAAGGAACCAGCCTGTTAATTATTGTTGTCTTTAACATATCTTTCCTAACGTCAGTTCCCTTTCGTTTCTCACGCAGACTGTGGTGGGGTGGTGGATACAACCCTTCATCCATCTGGGCGTTTGGCATCCCCTGGGTATCCGGATCATTATCCGGAAGATGCATCTTGCACCTGGCGTATCAAGGTAAGCGGTTGCTATTTGATTTGTTCATTCAGGGGATTGAAAGTGTTCTGTTTTAACGTTTAGCTTAAAAGTGCAGGTGAATTCTTTGTCGTTACTCAAATGACAGAGAATTTCTTTGGTGTTTTATTCTCTCCATTCAATTAATCTTGGATTTCATGCTCTAGAAAATTTAGATATACGCAGAATTCCGTTCATCTGCATCCTTATAAAACTTGATTGTTATCGAGAAAACAAATATGAGAACTCTGCGGGATCTTATTTCCCATGTTGGCGTGAATCTTCACAAACGCTGACAGTAAAGTATGCTTCGAAAATGCCGTTTAGTAATGGTGATATCGAGTATCGTGCTTTTCTTCGCTTTGTCTGAGTAAGATAAAATAATAAGGAAGAGCAAAAGGAAATAAAGTTCCTGATTAGTATTGAAAACCCACAGTCAGGATTACGTTGTTTCTCTTAAACAAATTAGGAAACGAACAATTTACGTTCGAACAACTCATCGATAATAGAAACATCATTACTATTAACATGCATTTCAACTTCTTATAATACACCTCCTATCTTCATAACTTATATTTCATTATTCCCCCATCCTTAGTCTCGCGAAGTCCTCCCCTCCCCAACCCCCACCCTTAAACTTTCCGAGAAAAGAGGCCGAGAGTCTTTTTAATGTCTTTTTTCCCCCTCTCTCCATCAACTTCCTCATCTCGGCCAGCTCTTGATCTCCCGGCGTCAGAGGAGATTCTCCCCGGAGTCTTCTTTTTTTTATCATTATGAGAATACAGAATAAAAAGTTGTTGTGCATCTTTTATGCGGATTTTCGCTCCGGCTTTTTTGAAGGCTGGAAGTCGCGTTTGTTTTCCCCTCTTTTCTTTTGTTTTTTTTTATATTCACCTTTTTTTTCTCTTTGTCTCAAGGGATTTTATATTTGTGTGCTTCTTTCTGTATATGTTTCTTTTTTGGCTTATTTCTCTTTACTTGAATTTTTTTTTCATTTTATTTCTTGCAATTGTGTGTTCTCTTTACTTTCGTCATTTTAAGTATTTCCTCTTTATCCTTCATTTTTTTTTTTACGTTTTTCCAACTGTACTTCTGTTTGTGTGTGTGTGTGTGTGTGTGTGTGTGTGTGTGTGTGTGTGTGTGTGTGTGTGTGTGTGTGCTTTCGGCTCTTTAATTTCTGTTTCTATATTTCCTCATTTTATATAAACAAGGGGGTTGTACTTCTGTTGTAGATATCCGTAGGTTGTGAAAACAACTTCCTTTTCATGTCTCTTTTGGATACAGCGGTATCGGATGATTCGTAATTTATTCAAGAGCGCGTTTGAGCGTGGAAATTTTACACCTTGAAAGGAATCTAGTTGATTGTGAGCCCTATGTGCAGGTATATGAAGTGAATGAAGTTATTGAAGTGTTCCGTACTTGGTATTTATACTTGATTCCGTAGTGAAAAAATGAATGTGACTGTTACTTGTTTTATTACTGAAGTAACCCCTATGAGGGGAAACGGATTATTGATAAGTAAAGTTGGTTAAGACAAGCAGAATATCCCAATGGTCTTCCAACGTTGATCTTGAATTAATTTTATAAACAAGCACTTAACTATCGTTCTGAACTCTCCATAGCTTTTTTTAAATAATGGATAATCTATGTAAACAAAAACATAGAAAATTGGTGTTAATGCCTTTTCTTTTAGATAATCACAAACGTCCTCATGAACCCCGTACGAAGGTAGTGCTGCCAGTGCACCTCACGTGGTGCACTGTAGGCATTACTAAAGGGTCTTCGCAGCGTCCCTTCGGCCCCTACTTCAACCTCTCTCATTTCTTTTACTGTACCTCCGTTCATATTTTTTCTTCCATCTGACTTTCCACCCTCTTTAACAATCGTTGCATAGTGCAGCTGCGAGGTTTTCCTCCTGTTACACCTTTCCAACGCTCTTACTGACTGTCAGTTTCCCTTTCAGTGCTGAATGATCTCATAGGTCCCAGCGCTTGGCCTTTGGCCTAAATTCTTTATTCTATTCGTTTTATGAAACAGACTTAAGTAAAATATAAAAACATAGGAAAAAAAGTCCTGTTATTATTAATGAAGGGTAAGAATTTTGAGCTTTTTTGTAAAGTCCTTTGTCTTGATACCATTACGCTGACGAGTATTGGTACCCTTGCCACATACAATGACCTTTGTATCTTCGGTATAGAAAATGTTTAATTTAACATGAAATCTTTGAAATTATATTGGATCTTTGCTCAGTCCAATTGGCTCCTCCTCTTATAACTACGGACGACCCTTACTCTCTGCACTCAGGCGCCCCACGGGGAGAAGGTGGCCGTTAAATTTTGGGACTTCGACGTCACGGGATCGGACGGATGTTCTGGGGATTACGTCAGCATCCTGGCGAGCGAAAGGGCCGAGGAGCAGAGGTTCTGCGGATCCCTCAAACCCAAAGTCATCACTTCGGAGGGAGATACCCTCGTGCTGACCTTCGCCTCAAATGCCCAGGGATCCTGCAGGGGGTTCAACGCTACGTACCACATTGAAGAGGGTAAGTGGCTGCCTCTCAGATTCCCTTTTATCGCTTCTTTGGTTTTTGTTTACTCGTATATGTAAATTTTTGGTAATATTCTTTTCACACTTTTATGTCGTAAGTTTTATATTTTCTTTGTGCGATCTCAAAAACGTGTAATGATTATAATTACAATATTGACGTATTGACAGTTTTGTCGTGACATAAATTAAGATAAGTTGGACCAGTTCTTGAAAGAAAATAAACTTATGTATAGTCAAAAATAAATTTTCGAATATCTAGTTGATCACCAAGTTATATCCTACATGGGTTTCTTCTTGTTAATCTGATGATAATCCCCAGAGAATTATACACCCTGGAATGAGAAACTCGAGCCAACGTTGTAGCTGTTGAAAATCACTGAACTGAAAAGCAGGGTCGTGTTTTTATTAGCCTTTTTAGTTATATATGAAACAAATATTCCCATTTTTTACTTTCTCCAAAAATTCATCAACCTTTATAGAAATGTTCCACGCTTACGTTTAAACATTTTGAATAATGAAACTAATGAGAGTAATAATCCTTCACTCCGGCAGAATCCTTATCCTGCGGGACGAAGACCAACGCCCTGGAGTTCACTTTCATCTCCCCATCCTACCCGAAGACCGTAGGAAACGACTCCCTGGAGTGCTCTGTCACCATCGACCACGGATGCGATGTCCCCATTTGTCAGCTCAGGTACTGTACACGGAGCAGCCAGCCAACTTTTCCCTGATTTCCATGTCCCAGAAACCTTTCTTGGAAAACGACACCCTAAACAAGAGACACTGCCTCCTATAGCGTCAAAGATTGCCTTGTTTAAACCTATAAGTATTTTTGTCCTCTGTCCATTGGTGCATTAGATGACGTTTCGTTTTGGCTTTCAGTTGCAGCTAAAGACTTCTGTGAAACAAATTTTAATGCATAACAAAAACTGTAGCCTCTCTCGACTTCAACTCATATATATATCTATATATATATATATATATATATATATATATATATATATATATATATATATATATATATATATATATATATATATATATATATATATATATATATATATATATATATATATATATATACATATACATATACATATACATACATATGCATATATACATACATACACATATATATATACATACATACATATATACATATATATACATATTATATATATATATATATATATATATATATATATATATATATATATATATATATATATTATATATATAAAATGTTTATATATATATATATTTATATATATATATATATATAAATATATATATATATATAAAATATATATATATATACTATAATATATATATATATAAATTATATATATATATATATTTATATGTATATGTATATTCATAGTGATCTTTCAATTTCTCGACTTCCAAACATGGCATGTCAGTGCATTGGTTCGAACCCTGCCACAGAAAACCAAAGTTTTTACGCTTATTTCCCGCTCGGATATGGGCTTAAGCCTATCAAAATAAGCGGCGCGAGCGCACACACGCACACACACACACACACACACACACACACACACACACACACATTTCCCCTGGCTCTTGCCCCCAAAAGCCCCATTAAGCTTGTCACTCGTAAACGCCTGGATCATAGTACATTTTGCCTCATTAATTATGCAGCGCTAAATTGAAAGGGTTTTGTGTCTATGGATTAATTTACGTTTACTCTTTCATTTAATCTTTACAGGCTCCTGAGCGACTTTTCATAGTAACTAAATTGTTCATCGAAAGCTAATTTATTCACCTACAGGTTGAATTGATATGTCCGCTTAACGTTTTAAATTGAAAAAATCTAGTTGTAGATTTGTATTGTTAAACAAAATACAATACAAAATCAATCAGCCAAATTTCGTTTAAAAAAATAGTTATCAAACAAAACCAAATTACAAATTCTCTCTCATAACACGCTCTGGAAAAATATATTGAGCTTCATCATTTTGTTCTGTCTTTATTTGTCTGTGTGGAATGCGAACTCTAAATAAGCGAGGTATACGCCATATATTTGAACAATGCTTTGACAGATATACTTCAGTGGTATATAGTTTGAGGATGGTATAATGCGCATAGTGCTTTAGTATAGTATACTAAACCTATTATTCTTGGGATGTGCAGTATTTATACTGTAATGCTATAATGCTCTGTCGAACAAATCATTCATGCTGTTTGGAAAGAAACGGTAAAATGTATTTAATTCTTTACATCGACCCGGCCGATCTTGTGAACATTCCTAAAAGCTGAATATTAATTCAGGTCCTGCCAGCCAAGCTTCCCCTTTCACCTCCGCCAGAGCACAGGCGCTCCCATCCTCTCCTGTCTAGTCTATTATCTTTTAATGTAGCTTAATTTATTTTTCGCTTTTGAAACCATCCTTACTTCTGTAGCATCAAGTGATTCTTATCTGCCTCACTTCTTTCCTCTGTTAAGTGATTTTTATCTTCCAGAATATTTCTTGCTTTTAATATATACATACACACACACACACACACACACAAAATATATAATAGAGAGAGAGAGAGAGAGAGAGAGAGAGAGAGAGAGAGAGAGAGAGAGAGAGAGCTCTGTATTCTCTAGCAGATTTGATTTAGGACTTGCCTTTCACACATATAACATCGGAAAACCCTTTTCTCGTTTTGACATGATAACTAGCAATCATATATATACGTGAGCGCATTTTCTTTTATATTCTCTTTCCTTTGCCCAGAAGCCAAATCATTTCGGAAAAAATTGCCTCTGCAACATCAGGGTGATTCTCAGTTTATGTAGCTTAGTTAGCAGCTCAGTATATTATTATCTGGTTTTTGTTTAGAGAATATGGTGCTAGCTGCTTTACAATCATGGGTGTATTGCTCACAAAACGGGTTTTTTTTTTTTTCATAATGCCAAACCTAACTACAAAAAATTATTTTAATTTTGCATCTTGCATACTCACGAGGCTCAAAACATTTGCGTGTAATTCTCTGCTTTGTTGCAAGGAGAAAACGCCAGTTTTTAAGTTGTTTCTTTGCAATAACAGGTTGACCCATGAACCTTGCAATTTCAGATTTTGGGAGGGTCGTGTCACCACGTAGGCATGTACCGTTAATTCCTTGTAGCCAAATAGAAGTCGGTCCACCGTAGTTTTAGATTAATCATTTGAAGAACCATACTCACTGATAAGACTAAAATATCTTTAAGGAACTTGTCACCCTCAGAGCTTGAAAGATGTTGATTTTACGCTTAATCAAATTTCATGCTGGTATTTTAGGTGACATAGATTTACATCTGCAATGCCGAAAAGCTTCAAAATATTAGGGGAAGTATCTCAGCCCGAGGTTCTGAAAGTCTCTTGAATTTTGGGGGTAATTCCGCTAAACTTCCCATTATGATTCCATGCACCATTTTCAAACCCAGTAGCCTAAATCGGTAAGTATATCATCCAGAAATTAAAAATTTCTTGTAGGCTTAGGGATAACATTGTCGTCTATGTCCAAACTGACATTAATTTGTAGACATATGTTTATTTTTTCCCCTTATCAGACTGGATTTCGACGACTTCCAGCTCCAGCCACCGTACTGGGGTGTCTGCAAATACGACCGTTTCTATGCAGAGAGCGTCACTCCTCTGCCAACCCTCTGCGGCGTCAATAATGGATCGCACAGTTAGTGTTCCCGAACGTTTTCCTTTCGGCCTTAGTCGCTCATGTTCTTTTAGGAATATTTAAGGAAAATGAAATATTCGGTGTTGTTGTGCATTTTTTCCATTGAGTTTTTCGATGTGATAGTAAATATTTTAAGAAGTCTTCATCTATTTTTAACATTTATACGATAAAATACTGACAGCGATTGATTTAGATCTTTTCAGATAAAGACAAATTTTAAAAAAAAGGTACCCACAAACACTCCTAAGAAAATAAAAAAAAATCTTTTTGATTTAATTTGGAATCTTAAGCCTTTTTTCGTATGACAATGAAGATAAGCTCAGCAATAAACTTTAGAGTCAATATACTTCTTTTATTACTTAAGAAGAATTGGGGGGCAACTCTAAGCTTCACAAGATTGGCAGCGTTAAGTAAGAAGCTTTTCTAAGACCCCACCCATACACAGCACGCTGGACTTACTACCATCTTTGTTACCATCATTGTGAAACCTTTTGAAAACAAGTGCCTCTATGTTTTGTATTTCAACTTGATTTGAATTATAAAAAAAAAAATCTAGCGTTGTAGGCCTCAACAAATACGCGATACCAAGTTTAAGACACAATACTGAATTTTTCAAAAAATCATTATACTCAGTTTAAAATATAGTTTGATATTTTGAAATTATAAACTACAAGAATGGTAATTTTTCGCGTGGAATACCTACCAACTAGAGGCGAAGTTAATGAAAATTCTGTTATTAGCCATTAGTGATGTCTGTTACTACGTTTAAACCTTATCAGAATTAAACTGATAAAAGATAACTCTATGTTTTGTTTATTTTATATAGGATGTGATAAAGAGCTCATATTTGCTGTAGACTCTCTTTCTCTTTTTTCGTGTACAGTACATTCATACGAGTATATATCATTTAATTTTTAATTTAGTTCCTCGTTGGACGGGTCGATATCGTTCTCGGCTAGCACTCTGCCGGGCCCGCGTTCGAGTCTCCTGCCGGCCAGTGAAGTATAAGCGGAATTTATTTCTGGTGATAGAAATTAATTTCTCGCTATAATGTGGTTCTGATTCCACAATAAGCTGTAGGTCCCGTTGCTAGGTAACCAACTGGTTCTTAGCCACGTAATATAAGTCTAATCCTTCAGGCCAGCCTTAGGAGAGCTGTTAATCAACTCAGTGGTCTAGTTAAACTAAGGTATACTTAACTTTTTTTTTCTCCTCATTTAGTGTATGTCAACGTTCAAGGCCGAAGTAAAACCGACCTGACATTCCTCCTGAGTGACCTGGAATATTACCTGTACCACTGCTACGACATCTACGGAACCAACGTCCTGCCCGATACGGGGTCAGCCAACTTGAATCCTCACGTGCGAAGGGCAAGGAGGGCGTTGAATGTGGATGACTTCGGCGTCCCTGCCTACGAGGAGATGATGGCGTTCCCCGCGGGATCTTTCGCCAGGCAGGTGAGCGAGGGAGATCTACTTTTGGGATTAAATAAATGAAAACAAGTAATTGCCATTTTGAATCTTTCCGGAACATCAATCATAACAACAGCATTAACCATGAAAGGTTGAGAAATTCTCACTAGGGAATGGTCAAGGGTTCGATTCCCGGACGAGGCGGTGGGCCTTGGCCCGTTCCCTAAATACCATTGCACATCTTTTGAACAAAACGCTGAATTATGTACCTGGTATGTCGCTATCAATGTGGAAAGCGGGATGTGGCTGGTAACGTCATCCCCAAAAATTTACTGAAGGAAGAAATGGGCATATGGTAGTAAAAAGAAAAAAGGTGAACACGACCATATCCTCAGTAAATTACCGTGTGACATTTAGCAGACGTTTTCTATAAAGTTCATCATTTAACCGAGTTATGCAAACTTGCGGCGCAACGACTATGGTCACAGTAGCTGGATAAGGTCCAGTATTAATAGTTTATTGTTATTGACATAAGTCATCTGCTCCTTCATTGAATTACGTCAGAAATCCTTTGGATACTGAACCCTTTCATCTCTGCTCAGATTGCAACGGGGACGACCCCATCCAATGGCGGCGGCGGAGGTGGTGGTGGCACTACCGCTGGAGCCACGGACGCCACTTCCGCCGTTAATGAACTGGACACAACAACACACGGTGACGTCACAGTTGCTCTCTACAACTACAAGTAAGTTTAATTTTTCTAGAGGCCAAATTGTTAGATTTCGTTTGAAAATCGAGATCTTAATTGCGGAATTATTCATTAAGAATTCATAGAATTTTTTTTTCTTAGCATCCATTTGCTTACCCTCGATTTTACCATCTCGTCTCATATCGAAATTTTATTACAGATTTCGTTCGAACCCTTGTCCTCTTTTATATAACAAAGTTTTGTTTTGAACTATTTTCACAATTGAATAATCGCAATTGGTTAAATAGAGTCACACTTCTTATAGACTGATTTGGAAATGCATTCAAAATGTCATGTATTGAATGCTTAAGTAAAGGATAAAAATTATAATCGCTAATCTTTTTTTATGGACAACCTTGTGAACATCCTTCCCCTTCGCCTTAGTAAATATTTTTTATTTATATATTATAATCAGTACTTTAGCTATTGATCGTTTAATTTCATTTTATGTTGTAACTATTTATAACGTGTCATTAAAGAAAATAACTGAAAGGTTTGACTGGAGTAAAAGTAAGTCGAGAAATAAAACTCATTTCAGGGATGCTGAGATCGT
>NC_089756.1:42291261-42421261 GCF_040412425.1 Macrobrachium rosenbergii | reverse complement strand
CGGCGAATTCAAGAGTTTCAACTATGATGGATTAGGATGCTATTCAGAGGACAGGTGGTGTGACTTCAGTACCATCAAACATCCCTCCGATTGTGACATCCGAGTGGGTTACACAGGTTAGTTTCTTGAAGGAAATGTACTGCTTTTAGCTCCAGTAATAATAATAATAATAATAATAATAATAATAATAATAATAATAATAATAATAATAATAATAATAATAATAATAAAAAGGAGAAGAAGAAGGAGTAAGCCGATTCATTACTTTTCGTAGTTGTTATTGCTTTTTGCAGTAATATTTGCTCAGAAAGAGAGTTATATTTGTAAAGATATGGCAATGATGAGCACGAAGATTACGCTGAATTTAGAAACTTGCAGTTCTGTCATTGTTTTCCTTCCCCTTTTTTATCTGTGTAGTGGCTAGTTTTAGCCCGTCTCTTCTTTTAACTCGACTTTTTTGCTGACTCGTTTCCTCTCCCTCTCCTCTTTATCTACTGACTCTGGTTCCCCCTCCACCTCTTTTGTTTTACTCACCTTATTTTCGCTATTCCCCCCTTCATTTTTTACTGAATCTGAGTCCCCTTCCATTTTTAGTTTTCTTTAAAAGAAAACTATTGTGCCGGCTTTGTCCGTCCGTCCGCCCTCAGTAGTTTTTATTTTATTCAAGGTTAAAGTTAGCCATAATCGTGCATCTGGCAACGACGTAGGACAGGCCACCACCGGCCCGTAGTTACAGTTTCGTGGGCCGCGGCTCATACAGCATTATACCGAGACCACCGAAAGATAGATCTATTTTAAAATTAACAGTTATTTTAAAATTCTATAGATAAAATTATTTACTGAGTTTTTTTTATTTTTAATCAAAGTTCTTTTAAGGCTTTTCTTTTACGAGCTAGGTCTACAGATTTCTGTCAGAAGTAAAAGTTGTTTTCGAATTTTTACGCTGAATTTAGCTTAATAAATGTGTTAGATACTGTGTCCAGTCCCCGACTACCCCTTCGGTTGGTATATATGTACAAATTCATTTGGTAGTTGTTTTTTGTGTTAGAGAGGAAAAATGTGAAGTGTTAATTGTATGCATGCATTTTCATTTTTTCATTCGTTGTTTCAAATATGTTGTGGTTGTCCATTCCTACCAGGTCACCTCAACGATCTCGATTACAGTATCTGCGTTGAACCTGAATCTGGCTTCTGTGGTATTCAGTATCAACAGGTTGGAACTGATGGATTCTCACTGACCAACATTACTGGCTACAAGGATGATACCCTTTTACCTTGGGCAGAAGTAAGATGTTATTTTTTTACTGTAATTATTCATTTGTTTGTATGTCAGTTTCAGCCTGTATTTTTTCCGCCCACTTGTAAAGTGTACCTTTTGTATAAATGCTTTTAACACATCTCAGGCATCATAGATTTCTCTTTTTTCTTTAAAGTTCATTCATTGCATAAAACAAACAAAATACAATACAAACAAACATTTGTTTACGTAGGTATAAAGGACCTCTCTATGTATGAGGACATAATGTTATAAGTATTTTGATAAACAAATATATAAGGAGATAAACCATTAAAAGCAGTACGTTTTGTGATGATACGTTTAGGAACTATGTAAGACTTTGTACTTACTAACAAGTAATTTTCATTTTGAAATCCTTAATTTCTTAATACTTACTGACACCACTATTCACTGATGCAGTACAACGACATGGGTTGCATGTCTGATTATTTGTGGATTCCTGGCGCTGAGAACGAATGGGGCCACGAAACTTACGAGAGGTTCTGTGGCACCAAATTAGGAAATGCTAGGAAATGGGGTACTGTAACAAGTGAGTATTCAGAATTCTTGTTTTTCACTTTTCATTTTGTAGGAGGATCATGCATAGAAAGAGCAGTGATAATTTCGAAAATCAGATTTGCATGCAAGTATTAGTAATGAAAGTAGTAATAGCTGATGCAGCAGTAGCAACAGTAAGTAGAATGTGACTGCCAGTAGTACAGTGAGTTGATTTGCAATTGATTCTCTGGGAACACAGAAACTGATGAGTTCCAGATTTATAAGACTAGAAGTAGGAAAGTGCCAGATTTCTTCTGTATGCAGTAAGTAGAAGTATCGGTATAGTACGTCACAAGAACCATATTAAAAGAGAGAAAAATTCCCAATTGGCTAACATCTGTGAAAATGCACCCCTTTAGACATGTTGCAGAAGTATGGCTGTCATTATGGCATATTGCACTCATTAGTTAAGGCAGGAACTGAGAGAAGAGCATCTTGGCAGTAACAGTTTGCTGGATATGGCTAATTAGGTGTAAAAAATTAGTTATGATCGCGTAGTTATTTGGTATTTCATAGAAGGTGGATCTGTACCATTTTCTTTGCAAACTACACAATATGACAAGGACAAAATTATAACTGCACAAGTGAATTATACTACTGTATGCAGTGGCATCCTTGACAGGTATATAAATGGGGATTGTTTTGACTGGAGAAGTAAAATAAAAATCATATTATTTTCACTACCTTGTCGTGTCTACTCCACAGGTTATTCGAAACCATTCGCCGTCCGCATGGTCACAGACTCTGATGAACACAGCCTCTCGCACGACTACATGAACAAAGGGTTCCATGTCTCTTATTCACAGATTCCTTGCAAACTGTCTGGATAAACTGAATTATCAAAATTTACATCCATGAATATAAATCTGAAGGCTCTTAAATTTAATGAATTGAAAGCGTATGACTTGGTGAAGTTTGCTAGATAAACCTGAACCGTACAAGAGACTGATTATTCATAGTGAACCATAGAATTTGTGTGTAAGGTACAGTTACATTATTTTTTCCTTACAAGTTTTTGATCAATTTCAAAACAGTTTTAACAATAATAGTCAACACATACATACTTAACTGTATCCTAATCTAGTTGCCTACTGATTTTGGTTGTCTTGCGTGTTTCCACTGACTCCTTTTTGTATGCTGTAGTCATGTAAGCATTGTATATAGCATAAAACGTAATATTAAGTTAGCTCCATTTTGTACAGTTGTAGTCTAAGATAGAACTTACCCAATTATAGTGTGAGAGAGTCGTCCTGAATGAAGAATCAATAAAAAGGTGACTCTGGAGAATCTTTTCCTTACTCCTGACTTTATGGGCTGCTGCATTTCTTATTTGGAATGAAAACGTTTTTTGGCACTGAATTTTCCATTTGCATGCTCTTGACTATTACCTTCTCCAGGGTGACTTGGTCAAATATATGGGTTAGAGACAAAACTCCAAAAAAGGATTGACATTTCTTAGCTTTATTGGTGGAAGAAATTCTCTAGTTTCTCTCAGGTATATTTTGTTTACTATAGCTTGACATCATAAAAGGCAGTCTTGGAGATGATGGGGTCTCTTTATGCAGAACCAGCTCCTCCATACTAAATGAGATGCCACAGGAAGATAAATCAGACATGTTTTGTAAAAAGTATAGAGAATTACTTGTAACTGCGGGATATCTTGGAAATGTCCGAACTGAGATGATATTATAAGGTATTGTCACTTATCAGGAAGCCAGATCAATGAAGCATCAGGTAAGCTGAGGGATATGGCATTAAGAAAGTTTGCTAATATACCCAACAGAATAATGAAATATGTTTGAGAAATTTTAGATTTCTCTTGCGTATTGTTCCTCATACTGTTGTGTGAAAAACCATTTAAAACCAACCTTTAAGTATATATAGGAAATTGTAATAAGTGCTTAGTGTAATTGGTAGAAACTCTGCTGAATCTCCATATAAAAACGTGTAAGGTACCATACAAAGTAGATAATATGTCAACCTTTCGCCGAGTAGAATTACACCATCACTGTGGATGGCATAAGTGTTATAAATATTGCTTTTGAAATGACAAGATACATGTATAAATAAAGAATTGTCTAACTGCAACCTGAACTAGAGCTAATGTAGGGTCATTGCAGTTTTCTTTTAATATGACAGCATGCAAAGTCATCATAGATCATCAGATATGTCCACTAGATGGAAATAACGGCAAAACACACCACTTTGTGATTTTGAATGTGCATGTGTAAGAAAATAGACTGGATAGGGAAGTTTTGATATATGTTTTCATTAATCAATAAGAAAAAAATTATGGTTTGGGTTGAAGTAGGCCTCATTTGTCGCAAATCATCTTTTAAAGAAATACCAGTGCTACTTTGGCTTGTTACCTACGCGTCACCTATCCGAGGTGCTAGTACTAAGCACCGGATGGTAAATGCAAGGCCAACAGGGTAAATGTAAAGTAGACGGTCGCACGAAGATATCGTTTATTAATATAATAAAATTTGTCTACCACACAATATAGAAATGGGTGTATATAATGCTTTGATCCCCGAGGGGCTGGTACTAAACATGGCATCCCAAGGAGCTTCTGCTATGTTTAGTATTATTATAGCACCTCGGAGTAGGTGACGCGTAGTTAACAAGCCAAAGTAGCACCGAAATACCTTTCACTCTGCTAAAATCCCCCATATCCTTAAAATGATAAGTTTACTGTTTCAGTTTCAATCATGAACTCGGGGCCTAGTGAAAATAAAAATGTTAATTTTGTGATTGATAAATGAGAGGAAACCTCTCAAACATAGTAGAAAAGAAATACCATATGAAGAGCAGTTCTAAAGACCAACGTTCTCCCGACTACTACTAATCTCTTGTTACTTAACTTGAAGGGACATCATCATGACTTTGCTACTAATCTCTTGTTAACTTATTGGATTAACAAGTAAAACTTATGAACAAGAAAGACATCATCAATCTCTGGCCATAGTTAAGACTTAAGACCTATTTGTTTTCCAATGTGGTTATAGCCCAGGAATCTTAATTTAAGTTTTTTTTGGTCGTTAGTTCCGATATAAAATTACATTTTCTAACATGGTAAATAGTGACCAACGAATGACATTTCTACCGGTGATTGGATTAAAAACAAGTAAAACTTATGAACAAGAAAGAACAAATTTTACTAACGTCTGAGTTTCCTTGTTGATGTGATGGTAGTACTCGCAACCTGTGGAGTTGAAACGGCCAAAAGAAACACCCACTGAAGTGTAAGGCAGTCAACTTAAAAGTGTATTTGCCTTATATTTGTTTTCCAATAATTCATAACGGCTTAGGGTTTTTACCCACAATAGCAAAAAAACAAAAACGCATCAGCAGGACAGGCTCTTCTTAGGTTTTTTATTTAATTTTTTTTGACAGTTGTTGGTGAAAACTACTTAGTTGTACCCTCGGTTTTTCTGTTTCCCTTAAAACTTACACCCAAATCATACGTAACAATTGTAGCCACTCCAGTTTCAGGGTGGGTAGGCCTAGACTAGACCTGTTTCAGGGTGAGGAGACTGGTTTCAGGGTGAAGAAAACCAAAGTCAAGGAATTCCACCAAGGATAGGATAGGCCTACATGGCTCATGTGAGTAACCTTAAGAGTAACAGGTGCCTAACATATAGGCTAGGCTAGCCTAAACTTTGAAGGTGTGGTATACAGTAGCATTGGTAGCCTAATTGCAGTGATAGCAGACAACGTGGTAAAACTGTAGAACAGCTCCGCACGTACTATTGCCTTAGAAATTGATTTTTCCTCGTACTGTGTTCCTGATGAAGGTGGTGGTGGTGTTTATTGTCGGACAATTATTATTAACCTCATCTCTATCCAACATGGTTGTGGACCCTTTCGGAACAAGGGGTATTGTTGGGTGGGGGAAATCAATGGGAGAAAGACTGGACTGTCATGGTGTTGTTATGGAATGGTTCTGCACATGTGCAAGTCATTAGGGAGCTGTATGTTCCAGAGAGGATTGGCTAAGGAAACTTATTATGAAAGGAACTATACTAACCTAACATACCCTAACCTAATCTAACTTAGTAGGCCGTGTTATTTAACTCAATGGGGCCACTTTTTACCAAAAGTTCCCCTATAGCATTGTGCATGAGTGGTAGCATTCCAGGATGGCCGGCATACAAAAACATATCAGTTCTGAGGTTAATTACAGTCGACTGACAAAAAATAATGGTAAATTCTTGATAAACAACCAAAATACTATAGAAAAAGTAAATTTCCAAGGTAATACCCCATGCGGAGTCGTACTATAGTTCTACCAACAATCTAAGGATAATGTTCTTTTCCGGTCCAAACATCCCATCAAGAGCTCTTTACTCTGTACCATCAATTACTCCTGGCCTGATTGTTTTGGCCATAAGTCATTTAGGCCATAACATCCAAAACAGTGTAAGACAATTTATTTATGGTATTTACAATCATTATTTTATGTTTTGCTTACATCCTCAAGGTGCTGGAACTAAACACAGCGCCCATTTTGCATGTAAATGTGCCTACGGCCTGAGGTTTGGAAACTTTCCTAGTGAATGATTTTTGGTTTAAATCTTGAATGGGACAATTGAAAACAGCAAGAAAACTGTTGAAATAATATTTTTGCCATATGGAATTGGAGTTCGGACCAGAAACGAACTTTTAACTAACCTAACTTATCCTTTCCAAACTTAACATGGTAAAATTGCAGACACTACCACGGCCATCTAGCACAGCAACTACCGGTTTACATGCAAAATGGGTGCCATGTTAGTACCAGCAGGAGATAAAGGTAAATACATAAACAAAAGATGGTAAATATCATAAACATAAACAAAAGATAATACCAAAAACAAACTTAAGGTGGTAAATATCTTTGTTAGCAACAGGTGGGAATCAGTCTGCAGTTTTACCTTTAACATAACATAGGGTGCCAGATCGTAGTGATTAAGGAGGTGAACTCCAACCCCCTCCCATGTTTCAATAGAAAAGCTGTGGGATGCTGTGTTAGGTATTTTATGAAGTTTTTAGTAAAATACAGAGATGCAGGTATTACTGTGATACCTTTAATGCATAGCCAGATATTTAAATTTTACTGAATGGCTAGGCTATGTTGTGCTTTTTGCAGTTTTATCCATTATTGTTGGTGCAAACCACATATTTTTATATTTTCCCATCTCCTTAATTCCAACAGTTATGGAGATCCCTTATGTAAACAAGGATTTTTTGTTGGAAGAAAGGCAGGAAGTAAATAAAGTTCAACATAATCAGTCAATGACTATAGGCAATAAAGAATTAAAACTAGCAAGGACTTTTACACGGTTGCATCATAACCTAACCCTGGGTGCTAGGGTCTCATCTAGCCCCAAGGAAGGTAAAAGCCATTGTCTAAATGACCTGGAGCGCTACAAGGCATAGAGTGAAGCACAGGAATACATCCCATCTTAACCTTTATGGTATTATTTTATTTAAACCATAATTTGATATTTAAAGTTTTTATCTGTGATCTCAAGTTGCTTTAACATGTTAAGTAGGAGACTCAAGCTTAAATCTATTGCAAAATTATTTTTACAAAGATATTTACTGACGAATTTTGTTTCCTACTTGGATTATTTCCCAAGATATATTAGTAAAGATTGAGGAATAACATATGGGCCATTTACATTAGTTTTCTATGGCCGTCCAAAGTCACCTTAAGGGTGCCAAGGTTCACCCCAAGATAATGGTAATTTTGGATGTAATGTATGTATATATTATAAATTAGAAAAAAGGATTGATAGGCTATAATATCAACCTCCCTTAGGGTATTAAATCTTTATTATAGGCAGTCCCCAGGTTATGCCAGACTTGGCTTAAGTCGTTCCGAGTTTACGACGCTCTTCAAATATATTCATCAAAAACTATTTCCTGGATTATGACGCATGTTCCGGGTTTATGACACCAATCCGAATGGTCAAAATTTGGGGTGTTTTTTGATAAAAAAAATGAAAATGCAAGTTATGTCGTTTTCAAGACACCCAAAGATTAAAAGTAAGGTTTTCTTACAATTTTTGATGATATCCCAGTTTACACCATGGCACTAGAACGGAACCCCATGGTAAACCTGGGACTGCCTGTAGCCTATACTGTACTGTAACTCCTAGATACAAAGACGAGGAATAAAATAAAGTAAAATGCATCCAAATTCACCCCAGTTTACAGTGGTGTTGACTAGTGTAGTGAAGTATACTAAATTTTAATAAGTTTGTGTACTTTTAGGGAACATATTTTGGCATTGCTGTAAGGACTTTTGTATCCCTAAGACAAAAAAAGAAGTGTGTATAATTTGCAGTGCTCTAGGTCAGGTTAGTTTGGTTAGGAGGCTCCAGTTGGAAAGTAACCTCTGTCTGATCATTTTAAGACCCAGTGCCTTAGGCTGGAATGTATCCCTGTTTTCAGTGAGTTTGTGTTTTTGTTTATTTTAAAAATTCAAGATTACTTGAGTTGCAGGGTCCTTCTTAACTTAAAATTTTTGGACTAATGAGGGAATTAATTTAGATTTGCTCAGATTGTATGAAAATACACCAGAAAAACAATTTTTTAACAGTTTTGAGTTCTTTGTCTGTTTATCAAATGTTCTGGTAGGGTAATAGTGTGGCAACTTCCAGGAGTTTTTAAGTTGAACATTTTAGTTTTTCATAATAATACAGTTGTGTTTTCCTTTCAGACTTAAGTATTGGTACACTATCAAAAGGGACACCAGATTTTACATGTACCATTTGATTATCCATATTGGTTGGTGAAGGCAACACATTTCCATAAATAGGTTACAGTTAAACGTGAGTAACTTGAAACATGTAACATAATGCTTGATTTAGATAAGACTTAGTAAGACATAAGTCTGTCAAATTATTTTAATATTATTGTTGGAATAGCCTGTCATTAAACATCTTTTTTTATTTACAGGAATTTGGAATTTCTATCAAGTTGACAAATAGTTTGGATAGTGCATGGAAGCCTCATGTACTTATGCACAATGTTGCAGTTTATGAGATTGTGCCATGGAAGTATAAGGCCAGTTTTTCATAAAAGGCTGATTAGCAATGCAGCACATGTTGAGTATGTGCAGGGGCAGTCACCTTCTCCGAAAATTCGTGAATATTTCTATTACATAGATCATCAAGGAATGGTAAGCACTTTGTATTTTATTTTATACATTTAATATTAAGTAGACTTATTTAATAGAGTATTGACTCTTGCAAACCTGTCTGTATTTATTACAACCCCATGTAATCATATACTGTATTGCCTTTCCTCCTTGCAGCACAGAACAATTGCAGAAACTTTTACCATTCAGGATACAGATGCCTGTACATGCCCATCCTCCAGTGGCACTCTGTCACTAGTCATACTTCCTTGTGACTTATCGTAATATTTTTCATGTTGGTTTTTCCATTTATATGGGTTGACATGAAGTGAAATCCTTATGCTTGAACTCTTGTCAGGTCTAGGTCTTTTATCCAATTCTCTATGGGTTCTGGCTTTCTTACGGTTTTTTGTCCCAGTACTACCATATCTACTAATTTTCTGACCGACTGTTTCTCATTCCTTTCCATCATATGTCCAAACTATCCCATCTTTCAGCGCTCAATATTTTTCCTGGTATCTTTATGTCACCACCAATTCCTGATACACTCTTCGTATCGTAATCCAGTCCTTCAAGTGTCATTCTAAGCCTTTGCGGGCTGCCTCATAAAATTTTTCAGTTTTTGGTCATGTTGCTGTGTATGTCAGCATTAGTTAAAAGTTGTCTCATTAGATGGTGCCATGAACACCTAAAAATTGGTCCTGACTAGGAAGGATACTCCATTTGCCTCTCCTTCACCTGCTGTCTCTCTCTCATTCTCAGTGTTTGTGCCAACTATGCATTTTCAGACATCTCTGCATGTTGCTTCTTTTGTCAGAAGGCCTGTGCTGCCATTAGCAGATCATGGCCTGGTGGATTGCTTAAAACATCTTATATTTTATCCATCTGGATTCTGCAGTTCATGTGTGGATTTGGTATGTCTTTGGTTTATGACAGGTGAGTGGCAGGCCTTGGTATCCATTGTACTCCTCCTTCCACCTCACCATACGTTACTACCCACATTACCTCCGTTGTCTCCTGTGGCTCTTGTCCAGTCTTGTTTTTCACCACATAAAAGAAACTAGAAATGATTTGAATACATTTGCAAGATAATACTTTTTGCCATTTAGCTGCAGGACACTTTGCATCCTCTCAGTGTTTTAACCATGTACAAACTCAATTGTTCCCCAGTGGGCTACCTGTCATTGTTATTTTTTTTTTATAGTAGCCTTTCAAGCTATTCTAAATGACACTGCCAGCGTTGATCCTAATTTTCTCCATATTTGTGTTTTTCTTGATGTTTTAACATTCCTTCCTTGGGGCACAAACAATATCTTCTCATTCTCTTGCTCTCCAGCTCTCCTTCCCCCTTTCTCTTGTTGTCTTGGGAGCCCTAACTTTAGATAAGAATTATTTATAGGAGTTAGCAGCTAAAGGATATTGAAGGGTTTTTATATATTTCCAACAAGTTTTGGATCCATCAGTTATTTTCCATATAAAATAGTTTAATAAAACCATAGTCACATTTCTAGGCTCTCATAGTAATTGGTTCTTATATGAAATATAAACTTATGAAAAAGGATGAAAAAGTTCATGAGCAAAGTTGGAAGGGAAGTGAAGTGAGTGAGAATCAGAGGGCAGAAAACAAAACCACTGGAGCTGATGGGACATTGACTACAGTGTTGCACATAACAGACAGCAGACTGTTTGAAGACATCTTGTCCCCTTTTCTACTCTGCAGAAGACATTATGGCTTGACATTTTATGAAATATACCCAAATTCTTGAACACGTGGCTTGAGCTTACTATATAGTGTTTTCTGTGATCAATTGTTTCAGTTGATTTAATCCACTCTGATGTTTTCAACTTTTCCAACACTGTGTGCCTACCTCCAGAACATCTTGCTGTCTGGCATATATGTCAGTTCTCAGAAAATAAAATTCAAGTTCCACCAGAACTTTGGTGCAGCTCTTAAACCACAACCTCTCTGACAGTTCTTGGAAAGGGAACTCCCCCTGATATTCAGAAGTCCTTAATGATTTGTTTGCCACTCTTTCAAAAGCACTGCACAGTCCATGCTGAAAATTTGCTCCAAAGGCTCTGTCCAAATTTCATTTCAAGTACTGTTAGTGAGAAGTTAGATGACAGAACAGCACCATCTACTTGCAGTATTTTCTTGTCTTTGTATGGGACTTAATGGTAGATACCTTTAGGTCACTGAACCCTTTGTCACTGTGTGAGAAGAACTAGTCTTTAAGCCAGGATGTTTGTACTCTTTGTCACAATAATTCCCTTCATGAGTCCCATATCTAAAACATTTCAGTGGTATATATTCAGTTGGTTCATGGGTGTGTTTTTAACAGGACTTCATGCTAAGGTCATTTTTGTGAGGAGAGCTTAAACATTATTTCACTTATGCTGTAATTTTTTTTATGATGACAATGCCAGATCTTGTGGATTTTGATCCAACTTCTCATGTTAATATGCATTTCATGAACAATTTGATGCATTTCTGCAAGTCTTTTAGTAGCAGCCAGGCAGGTCTCTTACTTTTGCTACTATGACTTAGTTTTGTTGAGCTGTTGCAGTGGTAATCTGTCTTTTGCAAACAAGTATATAAAAGAGGCTTTTGTAATGGGAACTATCTTTTATTAAAGCCCTCTTCGGACTTGATTTGTGCTGAGATGAAATCCTCAGTTCAGTACCATATGGAAAGAAAAATAGCATATGAATAAATGACTCCCTTTGAATAAAATTATCACCATAGAGGCCTCGGAAGTTGATTCAAATTATGCGGGCCAGTAACTCAACTATTGGCATTTGCTTCCTGAGCAAAATTATGTGCAGTCATATTTGCCATCAAGATCATATGAAAAAGGTCTCCATAAATGTTTGTAATTTTCATTTATCTTAGAAGTGCTATAGTACCTCTTAAAATTACCTGAAAAATTCCCTTGTCCAGTAGATCAAATAAACCTTCCCTAAATAATTTTGTGGGACATCCTGACACCACTGCCACTCTGAATGGCTCTGTTTGCATGTTTTTCAAGTTATTCTCTCTTATCTCTTGCACTTTATTAAACTTCTCTATCTAGATTTAATTTATACTTTGTATTCTCAGAAAGTTTTTATCTAGTTATTTTCGAGAAGATTGATATATTATACATTTGTAGACATTAATCGAATCCTCATTGATTGTCTGCATCTCCTCAGGTACAATTTTTAGAAATGCAGATTGCCTTTGACATTCAGTGGCATTATATTACAGGGAAAAAGAAGTTTAGGTTTATTAGGCCATTTCAGAATGGTGCCACCTATCATGAACCAGTTCCTGTCTCTATACAGAACAATATTAACAGTATTGCTTTATCTGTAATGAGTAAAAAGCCACAAAATGTAAATGATAGACTGTATTTTCCAAAATACAAAGGGATAAAACCCTGTTTTATCCTTTTTTAGTTTGAAAAAATACTGTCTATCATTTACATTATTGTAGTTTTTTACTCATTATTTCTGATCACAATATAGTGATGCATCACAGATTATCTGTAATGTTCATATTTGGTATTATTGTGTATAGTATTATTGTCCAGGTATTTATAGTTGTAATTCTTGTTATGTGTTAGTTTCTTATGACAATTGGATGTTTCAGTTATTTTTGGATGATGCTAGAATGAAAAACTTCACTTCATGCTTTAAAGGTAAGTTAATGCTTTGGAAGTTACTTTGTATTATATTGAAAAAATAAAATGGACATTAATACACATTGGCAGTTTCATGCTTGATTATGCAAACCCCTTATTTTACTTAGGTCTAATGTATTACAGAATGCAGTGACAAAAGTATGAAAATTACTTTAGAATGGTTAATTGTTTAACTAATTGCTAAATTATTTCATGTTCTTCATTCTTTTCAGTAACCTGCCATAGTTTTGACTTTTTTTACATGTCGCCTATTTCCTTTGCCTTATTTCCATGTTTATGAAAGCCAGACTACAGTATAAACATTTCACTGTTGTACATGTGTATTTTGATTATTTCAAAATGCAGAATTGGGAGTGTGTTTTCTCTAGTCTTGCTCTATAGTTAATGATGCAGTGAACATAGTTTGAATAGTTAGATTGAATTTTATATATGACTTATATTGATAATAGTCTCACTTGCTCTAAATGTGGTGATTGTTACTTTTTGTGCTAGTCATTGTTTCCTCAACAATGGATGGTTACTCTTAAGGGTACTGATGTTGAAGAGTAAAGTAAAAATGAATTCAGTAAGGAAAAGAGAGGACTTCAGACCACTTTGAGGTTTCTTGGCAGTCAACTCATATGCTGTTTATCAGATTTCCTGTGATCGTGTTTACTGTCCCATCTGGTTGCCATTTTTTATTGACCTTCCTTTGTTATTAAGATGGATTAAGTACATGGTCCTAGTGAAGCAATCTGTAATTGATAAAGTTGGGAATAATGGCCAGTGAAGTATCTGCTGCAAAATCTCAGTATTATTCAATAGGCAGAGGGTATTTCGATTTTGTCTTAAAAATGATACATTAGGTGATTTTGTTAATGCAAAAGCATGTAAAATATTATGAGAAGTGTTCAGATTAAATAAGATTATGAGAATATATGAGAGTGGGAGTATTGACTGCTTCATTGATTTATCCAGCTGTACCACATCATCACAGGTCAGTAATGCCAAAAAACTTTGATACCCTTTAAATTTGCATGCATATCCACATTACATTTAGAAAGCTCATAAAATTTGTATACACCTAAAATATGTATTCTTACAATCCATCCACAACTGAGAACACAAAAAAAGCTGGTAACTTGAGAAATAAAAATATTCCACAAATTTACAGAAAGTGAACCATATTCAATAATGACCAATTTCTATATGGCAGTCCCCCAGTTTACGATGGGGGTTCCGTTCCAACGCTGCTTCGTAAGCCGAAAATCGTCGCAACCCAAATTGATTGTCAAAAATCATAAGAAAACTTTACTTTTAATCCTTCAGGTATCCCTGGGGTGTCTTAAAAACGACGTTGCCTGCATTAATGAGTGTTTCATAAAAAAAAAACTTCCAAATTTGGGCCATTCTGCTGTTTTGGAGCCAGAGAGAGAGAGAGAGAGAGACTTTTTGCCTCACTGCTAATCTACCAGAAAAAATACTTGGAATTTCATAGAATTATGTAAAATCTAACCTAATTTTTCTTAGTTAATGAAATGCAAAAAGTAATTATAACAAGGAAAATATGAAAAAATGAATGACAAAGTAAGTCACGTTTATCTATAAAACTATACAAAACAAATAAACATACATGTTACATATGCATAAAAAATCGCTTTCTTTTCCATACCTCAGTGAGAGAGAGAGGGGGAGAGAGAGAGAGAGAGAGAGAGAGAGAAAGAGAGAGAGAGAGAGAGAGAGAGACTGTTCACTTATCTACCAGAAAAAGAATTGGAATTTCACAGACCTTTGTAAAATCTTACTGTATTTTTCATAGTTATTGAAATGCAAAAAGTAATTATAGCAAGGAAAATATGAAAAAATTAGTGACGAAGTAAGTCAAGTTTATCTGTAAGACTATACTGTACAAAACAAATAAACATACATGTTACATATACGTAAAAAACCTCTCTCCCTCTTATCTCAGAGAGAAAAAAAACAAGTACTACTCACTCTCCTGGTAGTGTATGCAAAGCCCTTGGTATACAGCAGAGAGAGAGAGAACGGGAGAGATATGGGCAGTTGGCCTTACTTAAATATCGAGAGTGATATTCATGAATTATTACAGAGAAAGAGAGGATACATTCATATTAAGGGCGTCCTCAAATTACGGCACCACCGACTTACGGCGATTCGATCTTAACAGCATTTTACAGCGCCATAACTTGATGTTGCATCAAGTTACAAAGCCGTCGGCGCTAATAGCAAGAATAGGTATCAAGTTAACAGCGCTTACGGCGCTGTATCTTAATGCAACATCAAGTTACGGTGCCAAAACTCAAATTATGGAGCTGTAAGCACTGTTAAAGTGCCGATAATGGCGAAAAATTGACTTACGGTGGGAATCAACTTATGGTGCGGTACTGGAGTGGATCCCCCACCATAAGTGAATATTGCTCTACGAGAGAGAGAGAGAGAATGAGAGGTTGAACCGAGTTGTTCACATCAGTAAGCTCTTTTGTGATTTCGCGGGATTTTAATTTAAAATTTTATTGATACTTTTCTGTGGTTACCCTAATATTAATATTTGAAAACTAGTAAATAATTTTTGTATCATAAAAATGCAATTTAGTCATAAATAGAATATAAAAATCAGTAATTAATGAATGTTGCTGTATGAGAGAGAGAGAGAGAGAGAGAGGTGTGTGGGGGTTGAACTGAGTTGTTCACATCAGTAAGCTGTTTTGTGATTTCGCGCACTTTTAATTTAAATTTTTATTGATACTTTGCCGTGGTTGCCTAATATTAATATTTGAAAATTAGTAAATCAGTTTTTTTATCTAAAAATGTATCAGTCATGAAAATAAAATAAAATCAATAATTAGTGAATATTGCTCTACAAATGTAAATTTTATTTCTTCTGTTTGGATCAACGTCGTCTGAAATATTGAAAATTGGAAGAAAACCTTACTTTTAATCCTTTGGGTGTCTTGAAAGCAACATATCCTGCAATTTTATTGGGTTTTTCATTAAAAAACCTCCAAATTTTGACCATTTTGCCATTTTAGATGCAATTCTTCTGTTCGGATCGGTGTTGGACTGGTGTCGTCCGAAATACCATAAAAATAATAAGAAAACCTTACTTTTAATCCCTTGGGTGTCTTGAAAACAATGTATCCTTCATTTTTATTGAGTTTTTCATAAAAAAATCCTCCAAATTTTGACCATTGTGCCGTTTTGGATGCATATTTCTTCTGTTCGGATCAGCATCGCCCGAAATGCCGTCGAAAATCTTAAGAAAACCTTACTTTTAATCCTTTGGGTGTCTTGAAAGTAATGTATCCTGCATTTTTATTGAGTCTTCCATAAAAAACCCTCCAAATTTTGACCATTCTGCTATTGTGGAGCCATATTTCTTCTGTCAGATTGGCGTTGTTGGCATTGTAAACCTGGAATTTGTGGTGTAACCCGGGAAATAATTTTTTGATGAATATATTTGAAGAGCGTTGTAAACCGGAATGTCGTAAGCCGAGTCCAGCATAACCCAGGGACTGCCTGTACAGTAATTAAAAGTATAAGGGCATTTAAGAATCACTTCTCCATCTGTATTGGGTAAGAGAATATTTTTTCCCATCCCAAAGAAAAAATCTCGAGACTAAGGTATATGACTGTAACAAAAAGTTAGGGTTGCCCAGCCAATAAAAAAAAATGTGGGTTATATGCATGTGGCCAATTTTAAGATAGCAAAGAACAGTTTCCCATCATCTTATCATCTTACGATACCTCCATGGGAGGACCATAAAGGGTTTACAGGATACAAGTGACTTCCTAGAAAGATTTTCGTATGTCAGTCAAGCTTCATTATGAAATCTGCCTTGATTTATCAAAGTTCTGGTGTGAGGTTAATCATTGAATTTCCACTTAGTATAGGATTACTCCAGTTAAAATAATATAGGCTCTCACTTATCAGTACATAATAACTATTTCATTTCTAAAAAAATTGTCTAAAATTGTCTATTGGGTGCCAAGTGGACGTACCGTCGTCGACTACAAAAATTTCAACCTTGATCAACTTTGACTTGACCGAAATGGTCGAAAAAACGCAATTGTAGCTAAAACTCTTACATTCTAGTAATATTCAATCATGTACCTTCATTTTGCAACAAATTGGAAGTCTCTAGCACAATATTTCGATTTATGGTGAATTTTTGAAAAAAACTTTTTCTTACGCCCTTTGTAACTCGGCTGAAAATTTCAGAAATTCTTTCGTCATTTTGTCGTAATTTTTAACTGTTCTATATTAGCCGTTACATAAAGTTTTATATATGAAAATGTGCACAATTTCATGTACAATACAACAGAAAATAACTCATGGTTGTAGCTTTTATCAGTTTTGAAATATATTCATATAAATCACGATAACTGCCAAAATTTCAACCTTCGGTCAACTTTGACTCGACTGAAATGGTAAAAAAACGCAATTGTAAGCTAAAACTCTTACATTCTAGTAATATTCAATCATGTACCTTCATTTTGCAACAAACTGGATGTCTCTAGCACAATATTTCGATTTATGGTGAATTTCTGAAAAAAAAAACTTTTTCCTTTACGTCTGCGCTTGCTGATAACTTCGGCGAACATCTCAGAAATTCTTTTCGTCATGTTGTCGTAATGTTTGCATCGTTTTACATTAGTCGTTACATAAACTTTTATATATGAAAATGTGCGCAATTTCATGTAGAATACAACAGAAGATAGCTCATGGTTGTAGCTTTTATCAGTTTTGAAATATTTTCACATAAATCACGATAACTGCCAAAATTTCAAGCTTCGGTCAACTTTAACTCGACCGAAATGGTCAAAAAACGCAATTGTAAGCTAAAACTCTTACATTATAGTAATATTCAATCGTTTACCTTCATTTTGCAATAAATTGGAAGTCTCTAGCACAATATTTCGATTTATGGTGAATTTTTGAAAAAAACATTTTCCTTACATCTGTGCGGTAACTCGGCTGAACATCTCAGAAATTCTTTCGTCTCATTGTTGTAATATTTGCACCGTTTTATATTAGCCGTTACATAAAGTTTTATATATGAAAATGTGCGCAGTTTCATGTACAATACAACAGAAAATAACTCATGGTTGTAGCTTTTATCAGTTTTGAAATATTTTCATATAAATCATGATAAATAGAAAAATTCGACTTTCGGTCAACTTTAACTCGACCGAAATGGTCGAAAACTGCAATTAATAAGCTAAAAAACTTACAGTCTAGTAATATTCAATCAATTAGCTTCATTTTTCAACAAACGGGAAGTCTCTAGCACAATATTTCGATTTATGGTGAATTTTTGAAAAAAACATTTTTTTACGTCCGCACGTTACAATTCATGCATCATTTTGTGATAATATTTTCTCTGTGTTGCTTTGATCGTTTTACAATTTGTTATATACCAAAATCATCGCAATTTAGTGTACAATACAACTAAAAAAATTAACTCATTAGCTTAAACCGTTGTGCTTACAAGCGCGATTTGTATACAATTATATGAGTTTTTTTTTTGCTGTCATATATTCAATATTTATATATGATAATGATATTTTTTCATTTCTGATGATGGTTGCATACTAAACGTCAGGCAATGACAAAAAAAGGAGCCAAAAATGAACTCTTAATCTTAAAAACTAAGCGTGCTGTGATTTTTGATAAAAACTTTTTTCCGCTTTGGCGCTAACTCTGACGCCGCGGCATACGGGAGACGTTTTTGTAAATAGAGGCTCGGCGTTTAAGGGTTAAGTGGGTCCTGCTTTTTCACTTATTGGTATTAAGTAAATGGGAATATTTTTTGCATCTCATTTGAACTTGGTCTTCTTTTGATCTTCTGTGATAAAGGGATTTTGACAAAGGAAAAATCTATTTCTTGGGGAAGACCTGTGTCAGCCAGTGAAATTGGTTCCAGTTAGCATATTTCTAGGTTTAAGACTGCTATATATACCAGAGAAAAAAGCTATGTAGGATGCTGGAGTTACTACCTCCAGTTCGAACATCTCATACAGATGTCAGTATATACCAGGGGTGAGTTATTACGCTTCCACAGGCCTTCGTCCAATAGACTTCGCAATTCTCAAAGACCCAAATTGGATGAGCCGTTACAAACCTGTAACTCGGAATACTCACCCGACCGCCAAGTAGGCATCATCACGAGACTGACACATCATTCCAAATTTAGCCTCTACCAAGCTGAGTATTTCACCGGGGAAAAAAGCGAGGGTGGGTCACTGGGTGACACAGGTCTTCACCCAGAAATAGATTTTCCTTTGTCAAAATCCCTTTTCTGGGTCGACCTGTGTCCACCAATGAAATAGTAACAGAGAATTAACTATCACGAGAGCTTTGTACCGCCTCAGAGAGTACACAAACGGAGTTAAAATAAAACATTTAAAGAAAACTTCACTGTGTTTTAATACAGACAATTCAAACATTATCACAAAAATAGGATTCAGAGGCACACAGGTAAAAATTTCATAAATACACAGTAAAATTTTGAAGGTACTCAGATAAAAATTTTTGAATACTAGGTATTAATCCAACTAGTATACTTAAGGCTAACAAAATAAATGACAATGAGGCATTGTGGAAATAAATGGAGCTAGGCTAAGGGGCAGAACTGACCCAATGGAAGACATAGGGCAAGCAGGTGGGACAGGGGTCAGGGATTAAATTCATATAAACTAAACTTGAGTTGGACCAGGGGACCACACCACCCACTGCAACTGTGGAAAATTTAAGGGCCTCTAAAGACTTAAGATAGTGGTGTTTAAATACTTTTGGTGATTTCCAACCCGTATATTTCTTAAGTTCATCAAAATTCATATAATGAAAAAGTTTGTGGAAGTGGCCACCGCACGAACATCATGGACCTTAGGTACTGATTCCGGATTGGCTTGCTAATGAAATAAAGAATTTACTGTCTGATGGCTTTGGAGTGAGATATTGCCCCCTTCCCTAACAAAAGGGGACCAAAGTTCTATTAGAGGTCCTATCTAAGTAAGCCCTTAAAGTATTGACTGGGCAAAGAGATAAATCTTGTGGAAGAGGACAATCTTCCAAGGAGACCACCTATTCTATGGGTCTTCGTTCTTTGCTAAAAAAACTAGGATCTGGGGATAACAGAACTTCACCTGACGGGAGGAAATCAATATGATTAGATTCTCTAGAAAGAGCAGACAGTTCAGAAATTCTAGCCCCTGAGGCTAGGCTTACTAAGAACAGAGTTTTCCTTAGCAAACTCGGATATGAACATGAAAGATTATCAGTGTCTGATGCCAACCTAAGAACATCATTTAAGTACCAGGAGACCGTGTGTGGACGGGTTGCTGGTCTAAAGGCACTATATGCTCTAGGAATAGATGAAAAATATGAGTCTGAAAGATTAATATTAAAACCATGTAAAAATATTCTTTTTAAAGCAGATTTAGTTGTAGTAACGGTACTAGAAGCTAGACCCTTCTCGAATAATGACCTAAAGAAAGAGATTGCTAGGTTAAGTGGTCATCTCATGAGCATTTGATTCTCTCAGAAACAAGGCTAATTTCTTAACTGCCGAGTCATACTGCCTGAGGGTAGATTCTCTTTTATCCGACTCAATAAATAATATATTAAGAGGGTCAATTTTGGCGTCTTTAAGTGCTGCGTATTTCATGAAATCCATAAAGTTAGGGCACTGAGAATTCTTGAGGAAGCTGACACAATCTGAGTTTGTACTATTTGTGTTAACTGTGGGTTGGGGATAGGTCTGGGAGTGAGCTTCAACTCTAGAAGTAAGGGAAACCAACTGCTTTTGGGCCAGTTGGGTGCCACCAGTGCTACTCGTCCTCTGAATGATCTCAGTTTCTGTAAAACTTTCATCAGCAAATTTACCGGGGGAAACAGATAGACCCTTTGCCACCTGTTCCAATCGATTGTCATTGCATCTGTGGCGTAAGCCAGAGGATCCAGATTAGGAGCAACGTAACAGGAAGCTTGTGGTTGCTCTCTGTGGCGAACAGGTCTACCTGGAGACCCGGTACCTGAAGACAAATCCAAGCAAAAGCGACTTCTTGTCCAGAGACCACTCCGACTCCAGAGGGGTTGTCCTGGAAAGTGAGTCTGCAATGACATTCCAGACACCTGCCAGATGGGTGGCTGACAGATGCCAACAATGTTTCCTTGCTAGGGAGAAAATCGCGATCATCACTTGATTGATATGACCTGACTTGGAGCCTCCTCTGTTCAGGCAGTGTACTATAACTGCATTGTATAGTACCAACCTGATGTGAATCTTTCTGGCGGGGCGAAGTTTCTTTAGCGTTAGGAACACCGCCATGGCGTAGGATGTTTATGTGGAACTGGCGGAACACTGTCGACCACGTTCCTTGGACTTTTCCGTGTTGGGAGTATCCCCCCCAACCGCTCAGGGAGGCATCTGTATGTACCACGAGAGATGGAGGGGGAAATTGGAGAGGCACTGATCTTGACAAGCTCTTGATTGTCGACCAAGGGAGAAGTCTTTTCCTCAAGATCTGGGGGATCATAGAAAGTTTGTCTCTGCTTCGCCTGTTGGCTCGTTTCCGCCAAACCCTGTTTATGTCTTTCAGTTTGGTTTTCAGCAGCAAGTCTGTCACGAAGCAAACTGAAGAGAGCCGAGTATCCTCTCCTGAGTACGCCTGGGGCATGCTTGTTTCTGAGGAACTGTCTGGTAGCTTTGGCTATTTCTTTTCTCTTGGCTGGTGGCAAAGACAGTTTGTGAGTGCTGAGGTCCCAATGAATCCTAACCACTGGAATTGAGCTGCTGGGACTAAGCATGATTTCTTCCTGTTTATTTGGAAACCGAGGTATTCCAAAAAATTGATAACTATATTGGTTGCTCTTTGACACTCTTTGAGACTGGGTGCCCAAATGATCCAATCGTCTAGATCACGCAGCCAACATGATCTCTTGGGACCGAGGTCTTGAACGACTGTCTCTGCCAGTTTGGTAAAAATTCGAGTGCGATGTTGAGCCCGAATGGCATGACCCTGAAGGAGTAGGCTTGTTTTCCTAGTCTGAATCCCAGGTAAGGGAGAAGTTTCTCGCAATAGGGACGTGATAATAAGCGTCTGTAAGATCTATAGAGGTTGTGACGGCCCCACGAGAAGTAGGGTCCGCACCTGTGAGATTGTAAGCATGCGGAATTTGTTGCATTGAATGAATGAATTGGTAGGGACAGGTCCAGAATTACTCTCCGCTTGTCTGAGTCCTTGAACACTGAACAGACGGCCTTGAAATTTCAAGTGTCTGACTTTCCTTATTGCATTCTTCTGCAGGAGTTCTTCTGCAAAGTCCTGTAAGTCCTGGGAAGGGTGTTGAAGGAACCTGATTGGTGGGGGAGGTCCCTTGCACCAGCTCCAACCCAGTCCTTTCGAAACTATGCTGTGGGCCCATGGGCTGAAGGCCCAACGGTCCCTGAAGAGGTACAATCTCCCTCCTACCTGGGGTGTCTCATTGATTAGGGGAAGGTCTGCTACCTTTGGACCTGCGGCCTCCCCTTCCTCGTGAGAGGGGCCTGGATGGTGCTCTACCTCTGTAGGCAGCTCTAGCCCTGCTTCCTCTTGCAAATCTGTTATAGCCTCGAAATGTCCCCGAGCTTTCAAAAGAAGCATTGAAAACTGGGGACGTCACGAAAGTTGGTGTAGCGGAAGCATGTTGACTCGGCTGCACCAAAACGAACTGCTGTTGGGGTTGCGCCTTAGATGTGGAGGGCTGCCCGACCTGAGAAACCGGGACAGCCTGAAGCACAGTCGGGGCTTGAGGTCTCTTAAAGCCCTGGAACCTCCTAAACCTCTTCCCTTTAGGTTGAGGGCCGGAGGTCTCGGAAAACTTCCTCTTAAAAGGAAGGCCCCAACGAGAACGAAGACTTTGGTTGGCTCTAGTAGCTTCAGCCATAACTGCATTGACCTCATTCTCCAGAAAGAGATTAGGTCCCCAGATAGAACTTTTTATTAGCCTATTAGGTTCATGTCTGATAGTGGTCTCCGTAAAGATGTGTTTTCTGCAATTTTGTCTGGCTTCAACAAAGTCGTAAAGATCTGACTGGAAGGAAGCTAGAAAGGACTTCGTAACCACCTGAAACAAGGGCTCGTCATGATAGGCTAGAGCTGTTACTTCAGACATAGTGACTGCGTGCAGGGAACAACCTAACCTGCACCTGGTTTCAAATTCTGTTTTGAGCAAAGGCTCCGGAATTTGAGGAAGATGCTCACTGAACAAGGCGGAGGCACACTCAGGATCAAGCTTCCCTACTGTAAAAGTCGCTGGAGCTCCCAACCAACACTCTGAGTCTCCGGGAAAAAGGAGAGAGGTGGATTCCGTTTCTCGGAGCTGAGGCATAGGCTTGCCATCCAAACCCGCTTGGAGAGTCAACTCCGCAATTTTAATAGTGCAAGGAGTCGGAATGGCATCGCCAGTAGAGAACATTGTGAAAGACCCTTTAAAAGGAGTGAGCTTAGTGTTTTCGCACTCCCAACTAGTGAGAGCGCGCAACGGAGTAGATTGAGCCTGGTCCTTTGGGAAGATAACCGTCTCCTTAGGGACCTTGTCAGACCTAACCCAGGCTTCTTCCGTTAGCCTGGTGAAACCTGGATAGGGGGGAACTAAGTCGGGCGGGAAGAACTCCAGTTCCTCCAAGCGACGGGTGCCTAAACCTTCGATGGTCAAGGTGTCATTATGTAAGGGAGCATGTAAAGCCAGACACCATGGGTTCCTTTTATCGAAGGGAGGTAGTCTGGAGGCATCCGGGACAACATGGGACTGGGGCGTTGCTCGGGACAGGATGAACCCGGAAATCCTACTTTCTTGGGCTTCCACTTTCTCCGCCAAAGATTGCATAGACTCTTCGGAAGACTTCAGGCTTGAAGCAATATCACCAAGCTTAGCGTCAACTTTAGAGTCGAACTTCTCCATCAAGCGATTTATGAAGGCCTCAGAATCAAAGTCAGGCAAAGACTTAGCCTTTGAAATTCTGGATCTCGACCCCCTTATGAGGGGAGCAGCTTTAATTATTGGTGATACGGTTTGGGAACCGGAGATGACAGAGAGGGAAGCCTTTGAGATTTAGAAGGTGTTGAAGAACCTTTCTTTTTCTGTGTTTTAACCTTGGGCCTGACAGATTGAGATCTGTCCCCAAGGTTGGCTGGATTCGGGAAACCCTGGAAAGAAGAGGATGAAGAAGAAGGTGAATTAAGAGATGGAACACACAAACCAACCCCACCTGTCTCACTTACCACCCTACCTTCAACCTGATGGACGTCAACTTCGACAATCATGGGTTCTGTATGTAAATTAATAGCCGCCACCTCTTCCGCTACTTCTCCGCACAGGGTGTCGTCTTGGGAGGATTGAGTATCCAGCCGAATCTTTTTGATGATCGGCGCAGCTAAGTCCTTTGGTAAGGCGGCGGAAATCCGGGCACCAGGGTAAAGGAGATTACAAATCTCCTCTGAAAGGATGTACGGTTTACCAGCTGCCACATTCCTCCCGAATCCGCCGACCCAGGACTTCAAAGACGACAGTGCAGCGGAGCGGATTACAGGTTTAGCCTGGAAGAGAAGGTGGAGTTAATAAAAAATCCCTCATGAAAGGAAGAGCTATAAGAGGTAATATAATCGAAAGAGACTACAATTTAGTCGACTCTCGACACTTACCGATTCATCGGACGCCAGTCCGTAAAGGGCGTAACAAATCTCGCACCCTTCTGGGTGCCAAACGATTCCATCTCCAACATGAACCGCACAGCCAGAGTGGGAGCGGCACACTTTGTGACCGAACGATTGATGGAGAATGGCTGAGCACCCAGGTTCTTCACAACGTACCATCTGTAAGTAGAAGATGGTAAATGAGTACCATAGGAGTAGGCGCCGCCGGAATAAGACCGGCGGCGAGAGGGATTGATAATAACATAAAATTAATACAAGGCAAAAAAGGGACGAATGTTTTTAAAATCATAAATAAGCGGAAACGTTATAACATTCCGCCGTAGGGGTATGTAATGCTCCGCCGTCAGTCACTGATTTCATTGTCTATACATTATGGGAACGGAGTCCCCATGGGGGAGGGAGAAAGGAAATACCTCTCCAACAACTGCGGTTAAAATCACCGTAGTGATAGAACAACGAAAAACAGGACTAGACCGGCGGAGATGAAAATAATAAAATCTCCGAATGTTATCATGCATACGCGGGACAATGTTCAACACACAAGCTGCCAACCGGATAGACATTGGAAGCAAGTCTACGAAGCACCACCCGGATGAAAAGAAAGGGGGTAGTGATAGAAACCTGGCGGAACAACGACTGGTCGAGTGGGCAGCATTCTCCAGACGCTGACTATACCACCCAGGGGAGGGGGGAAACCGAACAACGATGAGCGGCTACCCCCATACAGGGGGAAACGCACAGGTGACGTCACTAATCATATGACGAAAACTGAACTGCATACACGAGAGAGAAAGAGACCGTAGCCTACACTCCAACACCCAAGCTTTGGACTAGACAGGGGGCCAGTGGGGTACGCCACTGTAATGGGGAGAGAAGGACCAGGGTCTAAGCTCAGCCAGCCACATAAGACTAGAACAAGCAGGGAGGGGAGGAAAGTGACGATTCCTCACGCTACAGGCACTCGTAAACAAGGCAAACCAAACCTCCCCAGCCTAATGGCTGAACGGGGAGATAAAGGTAGCCTAACACCGTGTAAGAGAACAGCATGTCTAGCCTAAGGCTAAAAAACTATATCTAAGATAACAATTCAATAAAAACATTCGAAAAAGGACAACATAAAAACACATATATAAAAGCATAAACGAATTGGCGAAAAGACAGGCCAAAACAGGCCGAAGCATCGGGCATAAGGATATCGTGTGTATCCCAAGATGGCCGCCAAAACGAATGCGAAGCTTAATCTAAAAATATAAAAGTCATCCTGCCTTGTAGAAAACAGCTAACATCATAAATAAATACTTCACACCAAGGAGAACATAATAAGGACTGGAGGGGAAGAGAACTGATAAAAGGGACCCAAATTCTATTGTCAGGAAATGGGGGACCCACGGCCTAAATGATAATGGATAGGCAAAAACACAATCTCATCCCCAACCAGCGCCAGATGCAAAGTAAAATACAATTTCTCCACTCAGACTCCAAATTATATGGAGACAACAAAAACAAGGAGAAAAACAAACAAAATAATATAAAAAATGTGAGATTGAAGATCAAAATGTAAGAGGCAAACATGGAGCATACGCTGCATATGGGGCAGCGCTGCCAAACACTTAAAGCGAAAAATCGTAAGATAAAAACAAATTAAATTGCCTCTAAGACCAACAATCCAATCCAGAATTAGTACTCAACTTAGATGGTGATAAAACCTCGGTGGAAGACATGATGAGCTGCCAAAAAGAAGTTACGATCGCACACAGAACAGAACGCGGTGTAAACACGATCGCTGCTAAATTGGAATGACGTGTCAGTCTCGTGATGATGCCTACCTGATGGTCGGGTGAGTATTCCGAGTTACAGGTTTGTAACGGCTCATCCAATTTGGGTCTGAGAATTGAGAAGTCTATTGGACGAAGGCCTGTGGAGCGTAATAGCTCACCCCGGTATATACCGACATCTGTATGAGATGTTCGAACTGGAGTAGTAACTCCAGCATCCTACATAGCTTTTTCTCTGGTATATATAGCAGTCTTAAACCTAGAAATGTGCTAATTGGAACCAATTTCACTGGCTGACACAGGTCGACCCAGAAATGGGATCTTTCATATTTTTGCTGTGGCCTCATCATGAATAATAACCATGACTAGCACCGATGGCTTAAATTGTGACATTGCATTCCTCTTTTCTTGAAATCTCATTGTGAATGCTGTATTCTGTGGACTCTTCTAGCAACCAGAGTGGAGATGTTCAAGGTTTTTGTTATTATAATTGTTGTTAGCAAGACACTCCAGGATTGAAGACATACCCCACTTTTGAGGAGCAAAGTTTGGAAAAGAAATGTAAATGTAAAAACAAACTCTCACGACTTTCTCATATCTTACTAAGATGTATCATAACTAAACATAATTATATGTGGGTTTGGAACAAGCACATAACATTTCGAGTTGGCGACACTGCCCAGGCTTTATTTTGGTTATTATGCTATGAGTAATCGCTAGTTTGAAAGCAGTGAAGTCCCATGACTTTTTCTAATGTAGCCTATTGATCATTATAATTTTCATTTAATTTTTTATTTTAAAAATACTTTATATTTTCCAAATTCATTGATTTTAACATTTAATCTTTTCTGAAATGGACATATCAGTGAACTGAAAAACTTGAACAGGTCACCAAGTAAACAGTATAAACTGCCAGCTGTGTTTCATCAGAAATTTCCTTGGCAAACAGTCTCAGTGTATGCATATGTTTGGGGCTAGAACTGGTGCAGTATTTTAAGGTTTTGACAGTATTAGATGCAAGCTTATGCAATTTTTTTAATCTTGGACAAAAGATTAACATATGAAATATTAGAAATACTGAATAACATTTTATTGTAGTTACTGTACAGTTCAGTAATCATAACCAGAGAATATTTTGAAATTCATTGCCACATGAACATGACACCCCAAACTGAACAGAATAAAAAAAAAAAAGACAGAAAATGTGAATACTGCTTATACATAATAAGGAAAAAACATTTCAGTCTGTTTATATTAATGCAAATCATTTCAGTTTTACAAATATGCAAACAGGAAAACCGTATTACAGTACTGCTAGAAAGATGGCGGTGTTTCCTGCATTCTTCTGAGTTTCTGAAACCCTTTTACAAATCCAAATTTTTATTTTATGGTCTTATAGTGTTCTTTGATATTCTATTAAGTTCTATGTTTAAAACTGGAAACCAGTCATTACCTTTGTTTTGTGTTGTTTTCTGAATGCAACTCATTCCACCATGCATCTCACACAACCAGAACAAATGGTTAATGAGTGTTTGATTACAATAGTCTTGCTAGGCTTTAGTAAGATTTACCAGTAAACCCTTTCAGTATGCCACAGTTTTACTTTTGTCAGTTCATAATGTTCCCAAGTCAGAGTCGTTTGAGCAGGGTGAAAATAATGGTATATTGATATAGTACAACGAGTAAGTTACTAAAGTCCGTTGACTTGTCTACCAAAATTTGTCAATACAGTATAGGAATGAATTTTTGTTTATTTACTATTAGGATAATTTGTAAACTTAATTCAGGGTTCCTATACAGTAATTCTGTTTACTGTTTAGCAAAAGGTAACTTTCCTCTGGGTTAGGATAGGCCTATAAAAAACTTAACTTTCAACCATTTGGATGCATCCTAAGACTAATTTTAGGGAAAAAATAGCGTCTTTGACACAGGAAATAGTAGTTTAACCAGACCACTGAACCAATTTATTCAGTTATCACAGGGGTGGCCTGAAGGATTTTTCTTTATTAATCACAAGGTTTAGATTTTATTTATTGAAGTAGAGCTCTTGAAATTGCTTTAAATGAACTGTTTCCAAAACTTGACATTGGTTGTCAGTTATATTTTAGACATTCACAAACATTCACTCAGCAATATATAGGCTAGCACAAAAGATGTTTAACTGTTAGTATTACTCTACAGTGTAAACATATATGGAGTGGTTAATGTGGGCTGTTCATCAAACATCCACGGGTCAAATGAGAGTGACCAGTTCTAAAACATGTCCAAGTTACTTTTGTGTCATTCGTTTTGATATGGAGGATACCATCTTCCAATATTGGGCTTGATTCGTAGTACATGTAATTTGTTTCTGTCATGTTCATTGTTCCATATACAGTACCTTACCATTTATTTACTATAATGTGTTTTAGAGATGTTATATAATCCCGAATAGGAATGTTTGTTTGGCTGCTTTATTGGCTTTTTCATTTCCTTTATTACAAAGGGGGAGATAGTTCTGGTACTGGAAGAAATTTTATATTGATATTTTTTACTTGAATTTGGAAAGGTGGTGAGTGATTATTTATACACATCTCTCTTTGATCAGAAGGATTTTGTTGGTAAATCACTTGACTATTTTATTACCAGTGTAGGCATTAAGTCTACCCCTTCATGCCTTTGCTGTTTTTAAGAGCATTCTCTGCCATTATAAACTTCAACCAGATGTTAATTTTTTATTTATTGCACTTTGCATTTATCTCTTGTAGACTACATTTCTAGACCCTACATGATTTGTTTTTAATTGAGAGTAAAAGTTGGGCAAGATTAAAACCTTTGTCAGCTAATTAGAGGAGACCAAAGGGAATAGAAGAAAATTAAATGCAGAAAACAGTGCAGCTGGGACTGAAAGAATGCTGCAAAGAACCTTCAGTACTGTATACAGTGTTCCATACAAGGTACACGCTAACTTATACCATCCTACTGGGATCGTATGTAGCTTTGTATTGTTTCATTTATGTTCACTGCGGTATTTTTAATTGTTCTTGTTTTATTGCAGGGTTTAACTGTTGTCTTTTTTGTCTTGATATTTCTATTTTTATACTTTTAAATTAATGTAATGTACCCATAAACGCCAGTTTATGGAGTTAGGAGAAACTCTGCAGTAAGTGGTATTTTTTCATATGTTTGTATGGAAGTTATTTACTTGAAAAAGATGATAGGAAAGTTTGGGTATCTGACTGTGTTAAGTTTGTAAAAGCATGAAATTTTCCTTTTCCTTTTACATTCCAGAAAAGAAGTTCCTGCAGTTTTTCTTTAGTCGTCTAAGAATGAATGAGACTTCTAGATATCCAGAATTTCCCTTTTTATCCCCTTGTGGCCGAGAAAGAAATTATGTCCGCTGTGATGACCTACCACTTGTATTTACTCATTTGGTAAGTTTCATAGGCATTCTGTTCGTTTTGCATGGTGATGTATTGTTTGCACCCAGTTCATGGGTGTTTAACAAAATATGACAGACAAAAATATTTTCAATCCCCAAAACTATCAAAATGGCTGATAAGGTTTATAGATTAAGTTCCTAACTCCATTTCCATACCTTTATATTTCATGGTTTTCGTATGTGGATGCCTGAATTTCTCGACATAGATATAAGCATTCTCATGATTTCAAGAGAGCTTAATACCTTTTGCTCTGTTCATTTTTTGAAGTTATCAATTTTAGTTCTTTGTTCTGTTAATCTTATGATTTTCTTTTTAAGGAATGTAAGCTTAAATTTACTTAAGTGACTTTCTAGTCCTCACTATACTCGGTTTTTTTTACCGAGGCACATTTGCACCGAATCGCAGGGGTGTCCTTTTAGCTCGGAAAAGTTTCCTGCTAGCTGATTGGTTGCAAATATTTTGTCCAAATAGCATCATTGCTTTCAAATAATTACCAAGTAATGTGAATCGAAACTTATTTACTAACCTAAATTTCTCCCTCAGATATGTGTTTTGTCAATAAATAATGTTAACGAATAAAGAGTTTATAAAGGATTGTGATGGTAAGTCTAAATTTAATAACAACACCGCCGAAGTCAACGACAGGAGCTTGTTTTCGGATGTACGCTGCATAATTTTTTACTTTTCACATATTTTAACACCAATCGGGATAAATTACACTAAGCATAAGAAAAACATGTTATTATAAACTTTCTTTGAATACCAGAGTCTACTAAAAACATGGAATTAATAAAACTCGCTATTAGTGGAAACTTCCAGGAGGTAAAAGGAACAGCCTGGCGCGACCTGGCAGGAAAAACTATCACAGGTGATTGTCATTGCAGCATTTTCCTGATTTATGTCATTGTAGCTTTTTTCCTCATTTGTGTAAATGTTGAAATAAGTGTTACGTTACTTAGATTACTTTGATGGCTATATCTGCAATGAAAAGGTTTCTGTGCTTCTTTTTGTAGGTGCACGCTAATAAAAATATATTTAGCAGACATTAACAACTTACTCTTTCATGTAAGTTACAGCAGACAATGCGAGATAAGAAAACTTTTTTTCTTATTTTGCGTTCTGTTCAGGACACATATAAAGGTTAACACGGTTTCTGCGGATATTTTGAGAAGTAAAAAGAATATGTGACTGAGTAGAATATGTACTATATACATATACATTTTAAGGATTAGCTGGCTATATCGTCTACTGTCAAATACCGAGGGGATGGAAGGGAGGGGGGGTATCGCGTTGTAACTCTGTGAAATTATGAATTCGTTTAATTATGATTTTTATGCAATTTATGGAACACTACAGTATCCTCAAACCGAAAATGGTGCTATTAATAGAATCTCTACCTTTCGACAAAATTAGCAAATCCTTTCTATACGGACTTACATCATAGGCCTACATACACCTAGCTTAACTTATATCAAGCATCAGCTACTGTTTACTGTTACTCCTTACCTTAAAGAGTTAAGCAAATTTTATTGCAATTGTCAAAAAATGGTGTAAGACACATAGACATAGGCTAGCCTAGTTTGAAATCTGTGCAAGAAATAAAGCCATAATAAGGGAAGTACATTATTATTATGTAAAGAAAAAGAGCGTCTTCATATTTATCATCATATTTATCATAATAATATAACAAAAGGCTTCAGCACAAAAAGCCTATTAAAGATGATATGTATCTGAAAAGTTTTCTTGCCCTTCAACATTTGCTGGCATGTGGATACCATATGAATAACTAGGCCTACTTATCTAGGTAATTTTATCTAAATTTTTATCTAATGCCACAGGCTGTTCCTTTTACCTCCCGGAAGTTTTCACTAATAGCGAGTTTTATTAATTCCATGTTTTTAGTAGATTCTGGTATTCAAAGAAAGTTTATAATAACATGTTTTTTCTTATGCTTAGTGTAGTTTATCCCAATTGGTGTTAAAATATGTGAAAAGTAAAAAAATTATGCAGCGTGCATCCAGAAAGCAAGCTCCTGTTGTTGACTTGTGTGTTGTTATTAAATTTAGACTTACCATCACAATCCTTTATAAACTTTTTATTCGTTAACATTATTTATTGACAAAACATATATCTGTGGGAGAAAATTAGGTTAGTAAATAAGTTTCGATTCACATTACTCGGTAATTATTTAAAAACAATGTTGCTATTCGGACAAAATATTTGCAACCAATCAGCTAGCAGGAAACTTTTCCGAGCTAAAAGGGCACCCCTGCGATTCGGTGCAAATGTGTCTCGGTAAAAAAAACCGAGTTTAGTTTGTATAACACAACGTTATTCAGATTAATTCAGTAAATAATAAACATGCTATTTAGCAAAATAGAAGATCACAACAATCATTTTATTGGTTTTAGTTGACAAGTAACGGAACATTTTCAAGATCACCTTAGCTAAGATTGTGCTGGCACTACTCCACAACTAAACTTGAATTTACTAGAGTATTTTCTCTGGTGTAGATGTCTGGCAGAAGTGAAATCAAATTTTTATAAGCTATATTTTGGATCGGGTCCCGTGTCAGCGGTGAAAAAGTCCATTCCAGCACTTATTTCTAGGTAATTCCGTTGCTAGATACCAGAAAGCTAAATGAAATGCTGGAGTTACTACCCTAGAGTGAGCTCCATTAGATGGAGTAATTGATGTATGGAAAAGGGTGAACTATAAAAACGGAACCTTATCCTATAAGTCCCAAAGTCAAAAAGTCCCACAGAGAGGTGCAGTTACAAACCCATGCACCACTGCGGACCTTTAAAAACACCGCTAACCGCATTCCATGAAAGCATCACCCCACAGAATGATGTTTACTATGGGAGGATACTGACATGATAGAATATTACTGGGACAAGACACATGACCGAGGTGGGTCACCGGGTGACACGGTCCCCTCTCCAGAAATAGATTTTTCCTTTGTCAAAATCCCTTTTCTGGATCGGGTCCCGTGTCAGCCGGTGAAAAATTAACAGAGAAATAAATATCATTCTTAAGCTGGAAGAGATAACAAAATGTAAAGGGAACAGAAGACCAAGGTCCACCAAAAAGATTTTTAATTACTAGCAATAATAACAATAATGTACAAATGAAACTGATGGGAGCTTAAAATTAACATGACAATATAGAAAATACTTAAACAAAATAACTATACAATATTGAAAACATTATAACCTAAATGTCAATTAGACAAATATCTGGATATACAGTCAGGTGAGAGAGTCAAGGCACGCCTGACTGAAATGACAGAAGCAGGTAACTGAGGCAGTGGAGGAAGAAATGACTAGGAATCAGAAGGGAACCAGAGGGAGGGACAACGTTCCCTGCGCGACTGCTAAGAAAATTTAAAGGCTTCTAAGGATTTCAAATAGTATTTGAGAAACCAAGGTGACTTCCAACCAGGTACCTGGTAAGATCCGTGAAATTCATGTAATGAAAGTAGTTAATGGAGGTGGCCACAGCTCTAATATCATGAACTCTTGGGACTGAGTCAGGATTAGCCTGCTTGATAAAGTAAAGGATTTGTCTAATAGCAGACATGAGATATTACCCCTCCTTCCCTGATAAGAGGCCCAGATGAGATGTGAAGGACCTGTCTAAATAAGCCCTCAAAGTATGAACTGGACACAGGGACAGGTCTTGAGGCAAGGGGAGAATTTTCCAAGGCAACCACCTATTCTGCGGATCTTCATTTTTGGCCAGGAAGTTAGGGTGAGGAATCAGCAAAACCTCTCCTGATGGAAGGAAGTCGACATGGTTGGGCTCCCTAGAGGTGCAGACAGCTCTGAAATTCTAGCACCAATGGGCTAACTAGAACAACGTTTTCCTCAATAAGGAAAGGTAGGGGCAAGACTGATTATCGATATCTGAGGCTAACTTCAACACGTCATTCAAAAACCAGGAAACCGTATGTGGACGGATTACTGGTCTCAGTCGTGCACAGGCCTTAGGGATGGAAGAAAAGTAAGGATCTGTGAGGTCAATTTTGAAACCATACAAAAATACTTTTCGCAAAGCCGACTTGACTGTAATGGCACATTACTAGAGCTAAACCCTTCTCAAATAGTGATCTAAAAAAGTTGCTAAATGTATGGTCATTAATGTAGCCTCAGATTCTTTCAAAAGAGTGCTAGCTTCTTAATTGCTGAGAGCGTGCTATGAAGAGTGGAGATCCAACTTATCTGATTCCAAGAACATGGTATTGTGGGATCAACGTTAGCATCCCTTTGAGCATAAAATTTCATAAAGTCCTCAAAGCCAGGGCACTTTGAATTTTTGAGGAAGCTGACACAGTCAGAGTTTGTACTACTTGTGTTAGTTTTGGACTGGGGATTCGGATGTGGCGAAGTTTCAGTTCTAGCAGAAGAGGAAACCAGCTGCTCTTTGGCTAGTAGGGAGCCACTAGAGCTACTTGACCCTTGAATGTCCTTAGTTTGTGAGACCCCAACAACAAGTTTACTGGAGGAGACAGATAGACCTTCTTCCACCTGTTCCAATCCAGCTGACTTTAAATCCGTGAAGAGAAAGAGCTTGAGGTCCAGGTTGGGAACTACATAATAATAGAGGAAGCTTGTTGTTGAGCAGTTTAGAACAAATCTACCTCAGACCCGGAACTTGTTTGCAGATCAATTAGGCAGAGACCCTGTCTAGGACCTCCGACTCGAGGGGAGTTGTCCTTGATAGAGAATCTGCTACGACGTTCCGGACCCCTGCAAGATGAGTGGCAGACAGGTGCCACTTGTTCTTGCACGCCAAGGAGAAAAGTGCAATCAGTACCTGGTTGATCGGCTCGATTTTGAACCTCCTGTTTATGCAGTTGACTACCGTGGCGCTGTCAGAACCAGCCTTGTGCAGTCTCTTGGGGAAGAAGCTTCTTCAAAGTAGGAAGACCGCCATGGCCTCCAGAGCGTTTATATGGAACTGGCGGAACATGAGGACCAAGTCCCCTGTACTTCTTGGTGTTGAGAATATCACTCCACCCGGCTTAGGGAGGCGTCTGTGTGGATAACCAGCGCGGAGGAGGAAATTGCAGGGGACTGACTTGGACAGGCTCTTGACGGTCGACCAAGGCCGGAGTCTCTTTCAAGATGGGAGGGATCAGAGAGACTACCTTGTCTCTGAGACTGATATTTAACCGACTCCGCCACACTTTCTGTTGATATCTTTCAGTTTTACCTTCAGCAACAGATCTGTCACCGAAGCCCGGGCTGAAGGGGCAAGACTTTCTTGGGCCCCGTCGAGAGAACTCGTTTGGACGAGAAACTGTCAGTTTGCTCTGGCTATCTCCTTCCTCTTGGGAGGAGGAAGAGAGCTTGTGAGAATTCAGATCCCACTGGATTCCTAGCCATTGAAAACAACTGCTGGGAACCAGGCGGGACTTCTCCCTGTTTACACGAAAGCCCAAGGATTCTAGAAAGTCGACCACCACGGATGTAACTCTCCGGCATTCCTCGACGCTGGATGCCCAGATGATCCAGTCGTCTAGATACGCGACCAGCGTAATCGTTTATGAGACCCGAGGAGTTGTTATGCGACCGTGTCTGTCAACAGTGAAAATCCTTGGGGGCTATGTTGAACGAAGGCATCACCTTGAAGGAATATGCCTGCCTTCTGAGCCTGAACCCCCAGAAAGGGGAGAACCTTCGCAACCGGGACGTGATAATAGGCGTCGGAAAGATCTTAGAGAGGTAGTTACAGCTCCGCAGAACGTAGAGGTCGAACTTGGGAGACAGTAGCATCCGAAACTTGTACTTAGCAGATGTAGGAATTCAGGCGGGACAAGTCCAGAATTACTCTCGTTTGTCGGAACCCTTCTTGCAGAACACTGAAGTACCTTGGAACTTCAGAGTCCTCACTTTCCTTATAGCCTGTTTCTGTTCCTTATAGCCTGTTTCTGTAGGAGATCTTCCACAAAGTCCTCGAGATCCTTGGTCGTAGCCTGATAAAACTTGACTGGTGGAGGGGGATTGTCGATCCAACTCCAACCTAGGCCCTTGGAAACTATACTCTGAGCCCAGGGACAGAAGGTCCACCGAGCTCGAAAATGGTACAGCCTCCCGCCCACAGGATGTATGTCACCGGTCCTGTGTTTGCTTCCCCCCTCTGGAGCCTCTACCTCCCCTGTTCCTGGGAGAGGCGGGGCTCCCTCTTCCCCTAGCAAAACCACGAGGCTAACTGCCTCTGGTTGACTGCCTGGGCGAAATTTCCCTGACTTTCATATGCTTAGGATTGAAAGCTGGGAGGAGACATAGGAGGGGCAGCCAAAGACTGATGCGCCAGGTTCACCAGGACATACTGAGGCGGAGGATGGGAAGAAGAGGTCGAAGGCTGACCTTGTAAAGGAACCTGAACCAAGGACTGAGCTGGGAGGCGTTTGAAATGTTTAAATTTCTTGCTGGACTTTGTGGGAGTGCCGGCAAGATCAGACTGCTTCCTTTTATAGGGCAGACCCCAACGAGAACGGAGACTCTGATTGACCCTAGCTGCCTCAGATAAGACTGCATCAACTTCTTCTTGTGGGAAAAGATTGGCTCCCCAGATCGAACTCTTAGAAGCTTATTTGGTTCATGCCGAACTGTGGCTGCTGAAAGATATGCTTCCGGCAGGCCAGTCGGGCGATCATAAAGTCAAACAGGTCTTGTTGAAAACTCGCCAAGAGAGATTTCGTCAAGACCTGGAATAAAGAATCTTCTCTATAGACCAAAGAAGTTGCTTCCGCCAAAGACAAAGAGTTCAAAGACCTGGCGAGTCTTTCCTTAGTATCAGCCTCTGCTTTCAGGAGCGACTCCGGGATCTTAGGGAGCTGCTCACTGAACAGATCAGAAGCACAGTCTGGGTCAAGCGGTCACTGTAGCGTATTAGGGGCTCCTTCCCAGGAATTCAGTGCCCCGGGAAAGACAGAGATGTCGGGTCCGTCTCCCGGAGATGAGGAGGGTTTACCTTCAAAGCAAGCCTGACTAGTCAGAGGCCACTTTAGAGAAGTGCAAGGAGGAAGAACATCACTGAGAGTGAACATAGTGAACACTCCCTTAACAGTGTAGCTTAGTGTTCTCTGCTTGCCCTCCACGTAGAGTCCTCATCAAAGACGACTGAGCTTGGTCCCTAGGATGAATAATGGTCTCCTTAGGGACTTTATCAGACCTGTTCCCAAACCTCTCCTTCAGCCTGGCGAAACCTGTGTAGGGGGATGTCAGGTCCGGAGGATAGAACTCCAACTCTTCCACTCTCCTCGTGCCCAAACCCTCTATGGTAAGAGTACCTTCGTACTCAGGGCATAAAGACCCAGGCGTAAGGATTCCCAGATCGAGAAGGGAGGGGAGAGTGGAAGGGTCAGGAACCGAATGAGATCTAGAGCGAGATCCTTGTTGTGATTCACCTTCTCCGAAAGAGACTGAAAAAGAAGTAGCAAGACCAGACAGCTTGCTGTCTACCCCTGTGAATCTATCTTCTCAAACCTCGCGTCGATTCTCTCAAGGAATTGCTCAAAGGAAATGGCATTATCCAAGAAGGGAGGAGGAACTACCTGACGTGACTGAGACCGCTTGTGACCTGGAGGAGGCTGTGCTGGAAATCGACAGGCGAGGCTCATCGCCGATGCGCGCGGAGGACCCCATATTGACCTGCCAGAGTGAGTGAGTTTTCTTCCCTCGCGGACTTACCGCCCGGGATAATAGATCCAGAGCGATACCCGTAAGGTATGAAGATTTAGAAGCCTTTAAAAACGGAGGAAGAAGGAGAGCTAAACAGTGAAGAACCTGCCTCACTTACCCCCTTACCTGCTTGATGCTCCGGGATAATGCTCGGAGATTCAAGGCCGAGGTCGAGTTCCGCCGCGTCTTCTGGAACGCCACCGCTCAGAGCCGAACCGTCTGGAGAGGGCTGGGTCAACTCCCGAATCCCGGCAATCAACGGAGCAGCAACATCGTCGGTGACTGAAGCTGTGATCCAAGCGCCGGGAAAAAGGACATTGCAAATGTCCTTCGAGAGTATGTAGGGATTGCCAGCTCCTACGTTGCGTCCAAAGCCGCTAACCCAGACTTTAAGGGCCTGAAGCGAAGCATCACGAGACTTGCGGTCAGCCTGCTGGAAGAAAAAACATTATTGCGGTTTACCGAAGGCGGGGGGAATCGGTAATATGTAAAGAATACAGTTGGCTAAAAAGGAAAGATGCATGACCACCTACCGAATCATCGATAGTTTGCTCGTAAAGAGCGTAGCAAACATCACATCCGTCAGGGTGCCAAACAATAAGATCCCCTACGTGGACCGCTTTATCGAATTAGGACCGACAAACCGTGGCACTGGCCTGATGGAGGCTGCGGAGCACCCTCTTCTTGGCAGCGTACCACCTGTAAAATGCAGATGCCAAGTGGTGCGATGTTACTAGCTGTTACAGTATTATATAATAATGTTAAGTAGCCAGATCCAGCAACACGCATAAAATAAGCCTATTGCAAACAAAAATAATAAAAAACCAATAATAATAATAAATAAATAAATTTACGGAACTAGCTGGAGTAACATGCCTTAAAGTAAGTAGCGGATACAAAATAAAATGGGAAGGTTAAACTGTCGGAGAAAGCGCATTCGGCAACTAAAAATAAAAGGAAGCCGCGATAACGAACCGATGGCAGCTAGAACCGCCCGGAGCGGGGAAGCAGGAATGCGCCTGCGATAGTAGACAGTAGTTAGCTAGGGCGAGGAACATCAAAGTCCGGACGAGACAGTCAGGCGGGAAAGCACTAACGTCACGAAAATAGGACTAAACCGGAGTGTCGCCAAATTAAACAACACGCCGGAGAAGACGTATGAAGGGGAGGAATGAAAAACCAGGAGGAAGAACCGAAAAGGAACGACCAGAGAGTGGGAATGCACAATCCGGGCGCTTCGGGTCCTCACGCCCACTCGCTGACTGAGGCTACCCAGCAAGCGCGAGAGAAACGGGAGAACAGGAACATCCTCCGGGGTCAAAGGGAGGAGGGAAAGGAGGCAAAGATGGCCAAAGATGGTGGAGCGGGGAGAGGAAGCTCCCAGCCACAGTAGTCCCAGGAGGGAGAATAAGTTGGTAAAGTCAGAGACCGTACCAAGGAAAGGCCAAACAATGCAGAGGAAGGGGGCACAAGCTATAGGCTAAAGGGAAAGGAATGCTCCCAATCCTTGATAAGTTAACAAGACTGAAAACGAATCAAGGGAAGAGAGAGCAATCGGGAGGAGGAAGAGGAAAGGGTGGAGTCGACATAACCAATAACTGGAAACTAACAGCAGAAAAAAGACCAAACTAGGGTAGATACATGAAGTCCCTCGCTATCCAGCTTAACCAAGAGTTCATTAGCCCTAAGCAACTGAAACAGGAGAGGGGAAGCTACATGAGATCCCTATTGTTTCAGCTTAACAAGACTTATTGCCTCATAAAAAGCAGAGGCTGGGGAAGGAAAACATAAGATGAAGACCTAGTCAAAACTTAAGGAGGCGCCCGCATTGGAAAAGAGCATTACACAAAACCCTATGAAGAATGAACGAAATGAATGAACGACCACCCCCTTTTTTCATGGAAAAAGGGGGCCCAATGTGATGCGCCCCAAAAAAGGAAAAACCAAAGCTAACAACCAACCCATGAAAAATGGATAAAAAAATCAACAAAACAAAATAAGAGGAGGACCATACCCAACCCGATGTGGACGTGAAGGGAAATGGCCGCCTCCTAACAAAAGAAACATCCATAATAATCATCAAACATCAAATGCATCCGAACACAGGGGTAAAGAAAAAACAAAAAAACTTAACAGTACTAGCATTAAATAAAATTCCCAGAAGCTAAAAAGAGAAGAGAAGGGCAAAAATAAGGCATGTTAATGAATTGATAAAATGAATAGGCTCGGGAAAGCCAACCTAAACACCAACCTTCACTCTCGAAGCAAAGGGAATCAAAAGTCAATCAATCAAAATCACTAATTAGACCTCATGAAAAGGAAAATTATCCTAAACACGAAGAGGAACAGTGAGAAAGATCGAAAAACAGGGCGACCCAAGATCACGAACCACACATGGAGGTCACGTGAGGCCGCGAGAGGAGATCAAGAAGGGCGTTATAAATCCCCTTAATTATTAAACTAAAAGGGAAATAAAGAGCCTCAATCGCCTCAAAATAAAAAACGAAATACTGGCATGTGTAAAGGTACTCAACTTAGATGAAGAAGAAAGACCTTGTAGGAAGCCATAATGATGATACAAAAAAAAAAGAAAAGCACAAGATAAAAAACTGCTGAAAAAGCGTGTGACTGTAGGTGCTTGCTGAAATGGAACAGAGACTTTCAAATTTCTGGTAATCCAGATCCCCATTTCCTGCTGAGAGAAACCAGATTTGCTGAATAGCAGCACCCATAGGTCCTTTATTCCTCACTCTGTTGGACTGTGGAACACTTCCTGAGGATGTCATGCAACTGCAACTTCAAAATTTCAAGTGAAGATGCAGTGCATTGCTACCTTAATACAATTCTCCTTTTGTTTTAATTATTTAAATTTTTATCTGTATATTTATTAATTTATTTTTCATTTTTAATAACTGATCTCTTCTTTCTGTACTTCCCTTTACCTTCTCTTACCTCTTCGTAATGAACACCATATTCTTTAGAAGCGTGAATTTCAAGTCAATGGCCCCTGTAGGCTTGTTCCATATGAATAGGGTTCATCTTCTTAATAATAATAATAATAATAATAATAATAATAATATCAATTGCTTCAATTTTTTTTAATAAGTACCTAGTAATAGTACAGTATATCATTGTTGCACAGCAGTATATAATAGTTTCAGTGTTTTCATGCTCTGCAACAACATAACCACCAGTATCTAAATCCTTTAGTCTTTTTTGACAGTGATTTCACCCTCATCCTATCAGAATACTGTATGGAGTCAGGACCTTTATGCCTTCCTCTGCTGCTATGTTTACTCACATTTTCTTATATGTAATTATGTAATTTTTCATATTGTTACTTGTAAATTTATCACCACATATATAAACCTATTCCTTTGTAATTTTGAATTTTTTTGTGTGAAGGTATGTTTTACTGTGTTTTTGCACTCTGTATAGCTAGTAGTAAAGGTTTTCTGGTTTGTACATACAGCCTGTGTTGCTTTGTGTAGTTAACTTTTGATTCAGTCTTTTTTTTTTTTTTTTATCCATTTGGGTGCCAAACTGCTCTAATCTTTGTGCTTGAAATTTTGTTACTCATTCTGGTATTAGTTGTAGAAACCATTCATATGAGGGTCTAGAAATTTAAATTTGTGGTCTGGTTAAGCCTGTACTGCAAGTAAAGGAAGGGTCTGTAGTTTCCAGAAGCAGTTCCGAACTAAATATGTAAAAACTACGAGAGAAGCTACATATGCCAGCAAAGAATATGCTGCTGGATTTACACCAGATGTGAAGATACTGATTGTAGAGAAGGATGCAGGAGCTTGAAACCAGTTACGCCACATAAGTGGAGGCATAGAATTGTAACAGCAATCCTGAAGATTCTTTGCAACATGCTTTTGGGCCTTAGCAACGTTGATTTTGATATTGTGGCTGCTGTTCGTCCCCAAAGGATGTACTCTCATGAGTCCATTCAGGCTCCATGATAGACCAATTAATATGAAAGAATTCTCTTTTAGTCAGTCTAGGCTCAGTAGAAGTGCTGCTGACACTTAATGAAGTATAGGACTCAAAGATAAGAGGGGCTTTTTTCTCTTATCGACAGCGATTACCTAGATTTATTCCTATGTCAGCTTGTGAGAAGAACTGATTATGACACGTGTACATAGGCCGCTATTTTGTCGACATGTAACTGGGCAGACTGGGAAGCCATTACTCTTTGTTCTATGCAAACATCAACACACGACATAATGTCATCTGTTGATAAGTGCTCCTAGATCTTATTTTGGTCATCGTGGAAAAACCAAAACTCAGTAACAAGCTAAGTGCATACTTTTAAGTCCCAGTGGAAAGTTGTAGAAACTTTTTAGCTAGTAGTTTATTTCATGAAAAGTTGGGAGGCGGCCATCTCCCACAAGACGAAAATTAGTTTGATTGATTGTTTATGGTACCATCTTGTTAGCTGACAAACAATGCTTAATTATATTTTAGTGATTATCTTAGGCTACTTGGTACAAGGCTACGTCCTCATTGAGGCTATGGCGTGCGAGAAAAAAAATTCGCAATCGCTAGCTGCAAACCACCTTCTAACTGTGTTCAACTTCCAAACCTTGGGTTAAGTGAAACCAATTGGTTGGCCGTAGTATTAATTGATAAACTGAATGGATTTTGTGAAAATGTTCCCCAATTATCATTAATATATGGGAACTTGTATCAGATTATATTAAGTTTATCCTTCAGAGAACTACTTCTCCGATAGCAGCTTCTACAAAAATCGTATACGATGTCTGTTTGCCTAAGTAATTAAACTTTTTACAGCATTGAAATTGTACTTAATTTTAGGTGTGGTTGATTGTTAGCCGACCAACAGTGCTGTTCTTGAAGGTCATTATATACAGGTTGACCATCACTAATCCGGCATCATTGGGACCTAGAGGGTGCCGGATTAGCCATTTTGCCGGATTAGCCATTTATTAGGCTAGAATACACAAAACACAATAGCTAAGCACCTCATCCTAGAATTAAAATATCCCATAAATCACTACAAGTTGGTTAATAAAGACAATTATCAAATACAGGTAGTGCTCGAGTTCACGATAATTCGACTTACGATATTTGAGTTTACGATGGGGTTAGCAATTAATACCGATACGAAAATATTTAGGAGATATTTTTAGATCTTAGCATAGCGCGAGGCAGCGAGAGAGACCAACTTACAATTTTCCTCCATCTCTTTATTCCATCTGCTAGTTAAAAAGTAAAAGAGAATGATAAAGTATTATTAGTAACATTATACTCTTGCGTAAATGTGTACAGCCATAAACAACCGAACGGGAAACTGTTGTTTAGCTAATAATCGTATCGGATAACAACTGTTGTGCTTGTATTTCAATCATTGTACAGTAATACACAATTACTGTAGTTATGTTACAAATGATGTTAAGTACTGTACAATAGGACTGAAATATTTTTTATACTATACTCTTGTTCGCTTTGGAGAAAAGATCGGCAGGGAAATATACTGCTACAGTAACTTTAAGCTGCAAGTTGTAGCTGAAGCTGAGAAAACAATATTCAAGCTGCTAATGACTATAAATTATCGTGCATCGGCAACATGGATGAAACTCGACTGTAAATAAAACTGGAGAGAATGTATTTTAATCAAAACTACTGGGCATGAAAGAATACAAATTACTACTGTTTTCACGCCGACAAAAGATAAATATGTAAAGCTCGTATTATGATGAAATCAAGAGAAAATAGTGAATGGAATCTTGATTTTTTTTACTCAAAAAAAAAAAAACATGCCCCCAAAATGGCCAGCTGCGATTCCCGCAAACGTCATACATTAACAAAAAAATAGCTAAATTAATTTCACAACGAGACCTATTTAAGTTATATTTCGACTTAAAAACACTTTGTATAACGAAACATATCCTTGTCCCAAATAAATAAAGTATCCATATTCATTTATGCTAACTAGAAGCAAGAAAAGCACTTTGAACTTGGTTAAATGCGGCGATATCGATTCCCAAAACAAAACATTGATTGCAATTTATAACACAAAAGCAATATGAGAATATACGTAATTGGAAACAATGTAATAAAGCATAACTTTTTAACAGATCCCTGAAAAGGATGCACATTCGTTATGTTGATGTTTGTATAATACTGTTAATATGTGAATAGAGTTCAGTGTAATGTAGGCTAGGCTACCAGTTTGTTGATGCAGCACACTGCGCCACCAAATCGAAGCGGCCGGCGAGCGAGTTAGCACAGCGACCCAGGAAATTTGAAAATTAGTGCAGAAACATTAGAAATTACTCTAGCCGAAATTTGTGCCGGATTACTGATTGTTCCGGACTACTGATTGCCGGATTATTGATGGTCAACCTGTATACCATTTTTATCTTAGTAATTTATCTTAGGCTACTTAATAGATAGGCTAGGCTACTTCATTTTGATTATTAGCCTAGTAGCTGACCATTCATGTAGGCTACACTTCCTGCAAACCGGCTTCTAACCATGTTCAACTTCCAAACCTTGGATTAAGTGAAACCAATTTTTTAGCCATAGTATTTAATTGCCGAACTGAATGAATTTTGTGAAAATGTTCCCCAAGTATCACTAATATAAGGGAACTTGTATCAGATTATACGATGTTTTTCCTTCACTAATCTACTTCCAGTAGGTATTCCTCCTCTGATGGCGGCGTCGCAGGAAAACATTTACAATGTCTGTTTGCCTTCATAATTATTAAAATTTTATATTTTACTATATTGGGCATTGAAATTGTACTTAATTTATGTACCTAGCCTATGGAAAATTTGACTTTGGCAAAATATTTTCATTGAAGGCAGTAGCCTAGACTATAGGGCTACAAACTTGTGGGTTTTCTTATGTATTCTATAGTCTTAAATGTGATCTGTAGTAGCCTAAGCTAGATAAAGCAGTAGCCTAGGCTAGATAAAGTAGTAGCATAGGCTAGGTAAAGAAGTAGCCTAGACTAGATAAAGCATTAAAGAGGAAATCTCCTATTCTTAGCCCAGCCTAGACAAAGCAGTAGCCTAGACTAGATAAAACAGTAGTTTAGGCTAGAAAAACAAATTAGTTTTACAGTATACAGTTAGCTTGAGTGCCATAACATTCAGGAGTTTACTTTTAAAGAAAAAATTTATGTAGTAATTATATCGATTAATACAAGTCTAGTACTATCTTAGAAGAAAAAAAAACATTTTTGATGATGGCTAACAGTATGCAGCAGTAGGGCTATATAATTGTGCCCAAATGAATCTTTTTTATGTTAGATGTACGTAAGTTATTACAAATAATTAGCACTACTAACATTTGTGAGAAATACATTGAGTACCAAGTACAGTAAACCGCCCATGTTCGCGGGGGATGTGTACCACACCCCCCCGCGAATAGCTAAAACCTGCGAATACTTAGAACCCTTCAAAAAACTGCCCATTTTGATAGTTCAAATACACGAAAAAACTAAAATTGCTTATACAGCTATTTTCCTACTTACGATGGGGTAACGTTCCAAAAACCCATCGTTTGTTGGAAAAAACATATCTCGAATATAGCCTAGCCTACACTTGGGTATTCGGTACCATGTATACATACTGTATATGTTAGCCTAGCCTACACTATAAAGTACACATATACGGTATAGTAATTATTAATGAGCTAATTCTGGAGGTTCATGCAGAGTGACTTATGATAATTCAGTACAAAGAGACACTGAATAATAAACAAGAGTTAGCTTTACCTACACTGTGGTATATCGTATACATACATGGTAGTCTAGCCTACATTATACTGTACTCTATACTCACATATTGCATTATACAAACATCAACATAATGAATATGCATCTTTTCCATGGATCTTTTAAAATGTTAATCCTTAATTCACTGTATCCAATAATATTGTATATATTCTTATATTGCTTTTGTATTATAAATTGCGATCATAGCGGTCAATGTTGTGGTTTGGAAATCGATTACACGGTAAGCTTATTTCGCCATATTTAACTTAGTTCAGAGTGCTTTCCTTGCTTTTAGTTAGCATAAATGAATCTCTGGATACTTTATTTATATGGGGCAAGGTTATTTTTCATTATACAAAGTGTTTTTAAGTCGAAATATAACTTAAATATATCTTGTTGTGAAATTAATTTAGCTATATTTTTTGTTAATAGATAACGTTGGCTGTTTTGGGGCATGGTTTGTTTTGTGTCAAAAAAAAATAAAGATTCCGTTCGCTATTTTCACTTGATTTCATCATAATATGAGCTTTATGTATTTGTCGTTTATCGTCGTAAAAATAGCAGCAATGCGTTCTTTCATGCCCAGTAGTTTTGATCAAAATACTTTCTCTCCAATTTTAATTATGGTCGAGTTTCATCCATGTTGCCAATGCATGATAATTTATAGTCATTAGCAGCTTGAACATTGTTTTCTCAGCTTCAGCTACAACTTGCAGCTTAAATTTCGTAGTGTATTTCCTTGCCAATCTTTTATCCATACCGAATAAGGGTATAATGTAAAAATATAGATTTCTTGAAAATGGTGATCAGTTTTTATTATACGATAGTGGGGAAGATTGTTCAGACAGAATTTTAGTTTTTGGCACAAAAGCTGGGCTAGATGACCTTGAGAAAAACAAGGACTGGGCGTGTGACGGCACGTTTAAATGCAGCCCAGAGATATATTACCAATTGTTCACATTACATATTGTTATAAAGAATATTAGTATACCACGTATTTTTGTCTTGCTACCTGACAAATCTCAAGTAACTTACAGCAGACTTTTCAGTGCCTTGAAGGACTTACGCCTTCATTATAACCCGAAACCTTGATGGTCGATTTTGAAAAAGCTAGTATTAACGCCTTTTCTGCTGTATTTTCAACAACAAAGTTAACAGGTTGTTTATTTCATATGGCAAAAAATATTTATAGGCACATTGTGGATCTCGGTTTAAAGTCGCGTTATCAAACAGACGCAGAATTCAACAACAAAATCAAATGTTTGACCACATTAGCTTTTCTTCCTGTGCAAGATGTTATTGACGGATTTATCGAGTTATCAGATGATGATGATTTGCCCCAAGAATTAGTATCTTATTTCGAAATGCACTATATAGGAGGAGAACGGGTAGAGGAGAGCGACGTCGAAGAGTGGAGCCTACTTTTCCTATTGCATTATGGAATGTTTTGAACGAGTTAAGCAATATAGAAGCAGAAAATAACAACAGCATAGAAGGCTACCATAATGCACTGCAAAGCTCAATGACAAATATGCATCCAAATCTTTGGAAACTTATTTCGTATCTAAAAAAGGAAGAGATTTTAGCAAGAAAGAAAAAGTGTGACTTAGATCAAGAGATGCAGAAGGAACGAAAAAGGTATATAGTGATAACAACACAAGACTCCAACGACAAGTAATTGGGTACAATTCTGCGCAGAAAAGAGACTATATATGTAGTATTGCATGGAATCTGCACACTTTTTTAAATTATTACATTTTTCTGTTTTATTTTATGTATGTTCTTAAATAACGAATCTTTTTTAAAGGATATTTTCTTAAATAATAAAGTATTTTATAAATGGTCTACGTATTTTCATTTGATCATAGTAAAAAAAATAATTATTTGATTTCCTTATTGGTTGTTTACTTATCAGAAACTTAGAAAGCCAAACTTGGTTGTTTGAAAGTGATAAAAAGGTACTTCAGAAACCACACTTTTATCACAAATAATTGTTTTACGGCAAAAATGTCTTGCGCGATTTTTCCTATTCGGTGAAATTTCCTGAGGCGAAAATTCTTGATTTCCCTCGGCAAATTTTCCCACGGCGAATTTTCCTAGTGTCTGTTGTTATCCGATTCATTGAAAAGCAAAACAACAGTTTCTTGGTCAGTTGTTTATGGCTGTACGCATTTACAAGAGTATAACGTTTCCAAGAATACTTTTATCATTCTCTTTTACTTTTTTAATTAGAAGATGGGATAAAGAGGTGGAGGAAAAGAAAGTTGGTCTATTGTAACTTGGTCTCTCTCGCTGCCTGATTGTATGCTACTGCCTGCGCCTGCACTAAATTTAAAAATGTTTTATAAATATTGTCGTATCAGTATTAATTGCATACCCCATTGCAAAATCAAATTATCCTAAGGCGAATTATCGTAACTTGAGCACTACCTGAGTATTTTAATAGTTTTATCACAAAAAGTGCATTTAGTCATGAAAATGAGATGAAAATACAATAATTAGTGAATATTTCTCAGTGAAAAATACCGAGAATGAGCGAATTTTCAGCAAATAATGTGTGTATATGTTCCATAGGTGAGTCCGCAAATCATGAGACCATGAGTACGGGGGGTTTACTGTAGTTTCTAACAAAAACTTGTTCTGTATATCATTAACAGGGCTGCAATTATGCAAGGCCCTAACACCTGCCATGAACATAACCCTTGTAGAAATAAGGGGAATATGGTTGGTCATCAGCCGTGTGAAATTTGTAATGTGCTCCTGGCAACAAGTTTTAAGAATGAAACTGCTCACTGTAAGTGTCTCGTTGGGTCCTAGGTTTCAATAAGGGTATGGAAGGAGGAGACTGTAGTACATCTTTCGCAGTAAAACCCTGGCAGAGTATATGTCCCTCCATTTCCGAGGGGAACTAATGTTTTGGCCAAAACCCAAAAGCATTGGTTCCTAGGACTCAGAAGGGGTCTGGCAAAACAGGTCACCCTGACTCCTCTGTCTGTATGAGTAATAATACATCTGATGCCTCCTTGACAGTCAGGTAGCAGGGAGGTGGTCACCTACTCTGAGGAAATGTCATATCAACTTTCTGGAGCTGATGGCTGTCTATTTGTCTCAGAAAACTCAAACCTCCAAAAGAGACACAAATATTTTTGGCCCTAGACAACATGACTGCAAAGTCTTGCATCAAGGGATTGGGATTACATTCACCCCCTCTCAATACAGTAATGGTGTCCATCCTTCGGATGGCGCAAGCAAGAAATTGTCTGCAATTCAATTCACAGGGTCTCTCAATGCAATAGCAAACTCTCTATCAAGGGAAACAATAGCCTTAACAGACTGGATGTTAGACGATCACACTTTTCAAATAATTGCCAACGTGCTTCTGCAACAGGAAGTGGACCTGTTTGCCACATACAAGAACCACCAACTTCCAGTATTTGTATCTCCAAACTTGGACAGTCAAGCAATAGTAAGAGATGCATTCCTACAAGATTGGAACAAATGGAGGATGATATACCGTTTTCCTCCATTGTCCCAGATTTCGAAGGCAGGGACGATATATCACACAAACAGCTGACCATCAATTATTATTGTCCCCTGGCGCATCATTCCTGGCCAAAAATGAGAACCCTTTAAAAAGGAAATCTCCTCTTTTGATAAGGAAACTCAGTTTAGCAGACAGAACATTATGCCCTGTTCAAGCACTTTAGGTTTACCTAGAGGTCACGGCAAACATCCCAGATGGTCTGATTTTCCTACACCCTGGACTAGGTGGCATGGTCAGTCTTGATCCATAGGCACCACAGCAGAAAAACCAGAGGTCTTCTTGATGGGTGGCTATGCTTACTATCGCTGGGAGAGGTGCAACAATACTGCAACCAAACCCAGCATGTTTAGGTAAGTCGCTGTAGAACTACATCCTAAAAATATAAGTTTGTGTTTAGTTTCTTGTTCTTTATTACCAAAACCTAAAGGATATTTATAATAAAGAATGGGCTTGAAAATTGTGGCTTGACCTGGGACCAGAAATATTTTCTCTGCGGTGTTGGGATTGAAGTTTGAGAGCTTAAGCCATTTCATCATCTATCAATTTCTTTGATAAGCTCCTGTGAGGACGAACAGCGGCCACAATATCAAAAAACAGGTTTTGACATAGGAAAAACCTATTTTTGGTGGCTGCTGTGAGTCTTCAAACCCACCCACTCTCCCTGACAAAAAGGCATGTGATTGGGTATATAGTTATCCTGCATAGACCAAGGAGAGTATTAATGGCTCTCCGGTCTGTCCAGTTACGTGTTGTCAAGATGGTGGCCAATGTATATATGTCATAGTCATTTCTTCTTCTCGCAGGCTGACATAAGATTGAGCCTAGGTAATCGCTGTTGATAAGAGAAAAGAGCCCCCCTCTTATCTTTGAGTCCAATACTCCAAGTGTCAATGGCTTTCTATTGGGGCCTAGACCGACTAAAAGGAAATTCTTTTATATTAACTGGTCTATCATGGAGCCTAATGGACCCATGAGAGTAAATTCTTTGACGACTCACAGCGGCCACCAAAAATAGGTTTTTCTTATGTCAAAACCTGTTTTTTTAGCATATGACTTGCTATCCATCACTCAAGGCTTTCCACCTCTTTCTTAACTTTATCTTACTGTAATTATCAACTGTTATTTAAGAATACTGTACATCTTTCAAACCAGCCTTTGAATTATTATTATTATCATTATTATTATTATTCAGAAGATGAACCCTATTCAAATGGAAAAACCCAACAGGGGCCACTGACCTGAAATTCAAGCTTCCAAGGAGTATGGTATTCATTTGAAGGATCTGGAAATGTAAATTGGTGGTCTTGTTATTCCATTTTGTTTGAATAAATATTTGCAAGATGTAGGCAATTCTTTGATTTGCATAAAACAATTTTTTCCGTTAAATAATTTTAGGTAGAGTTTTGCTTGTACCTTTTTTTTTTTATTTCACCTGTACTTTGTAGGGGGAAGTTGATTTTACCACAAGAGATTTCTTAGGCCTGCAGTCTCGTTTGAAGCTACACATAATAAATGGTACTTAATTTTAAATGAGTGAAATAGTACTTCCTACTCAATATTTAATGCTGTATTATCTAAGGAAGTCAAGTCTCTTGCTTGTACGTGAATCTATATATGAAAGTTAGTTGCTAGATAGGCTTATTGCAGAAAATTAGTATACTATGTTGAAGTATGTTATGTGGGGTCTTGCTTTTATTTGCGAGGATTAACTTTTGACTTTTGACATTATATTTGATTTATACAGTTAATCTCATGTTTTACAAAACCTTCCAGTTAGAATAGCTATTGAATAGTTGTTCATATAAACTACTTATTTTTCTGAATAATAAGATAATTTTTACAGCCCAGTGACCTATTGGTGTTAATTTGCAAGGAAATTGGATGTTTCTTACAAATATTTGACATGTGATTGTAGTTCAATAGTTTTATAAAACTCACAATTTGTGAGGTTCAGTAGTAGTATAGTATTAAGTTTTTTAACCAGATTTCCAAATTTTAGCTTCAATAAACTGTTTGTAAGTGAAGGAAGTGAATATACAGTAAATTTTCTGTACTATTTCCATCATATATTTCTGTGATGGGATGAATTTTTAAAATTCACAGTAGTGACCTACTCATGCGTGATTCAGACTTGTAAGTGTTCTGAGAAAATTGCACTAGCAGCACATGCATTTTCAGATCTCAATTTTGAGGGTTATTCAGTCTTGGGAGGTATTAATTATACCAGAAAAAAGTAATTTAGTATTTTGACTAATTTTACATGGTTGATTGAGAATGAGTCTGCAATATACTGTAAACTCAGAAATCTTATGAAGCTTTCTGTGGTATAAATTATACTACAGTATAACATATGTCTCATGATGAACAAGTATTTTTTACTTATTGAATATCAATTTCTAATTAAATTTGGTGTTTCTTTTTTCCAAATGGTGATCAGTGCTGTTTTTTCAGGTCCAGAAACCATCAATTTCATCTGTCTCTGAAGACTACTTGGCATATGGCAATGCAGGTGATACCATGACTCTACCATTTGAGCCCTCAGAACTATTGATGGAAATAGATACAGGCCGAGTGTATCACCCAGGTCCTGAGAAAACTGGTAGCGTAGGATTGGTGAGATCACAGCTTGCTATACAGCTTTCAAAGGATTTTATTTTTCATAATGGAGACACTGAACCACCAACTCACATAATGTGGAATGGGGAAGAAATCAGTCTTTCTCATAGTTTAGTTCCTGTACTCAAGAGTTTAGCAGAAATAAGAAAATATAGTTTGGGATTATATAGTGACCATTGATGCTATCTTTGTACAATAGTAGTTATATTTTTCTTATATACAGGACATTTTAAGTCGGTAGATAAAAGGCTGCAGTTGTATTCGCTGTGATCTGTGGGTAGGTAGTGAATTAGACCATCTGAAAATGAGTACAGGAAGTGGTATGGGTGTAAGTAGTGGTTATGGGGTTGCATGTGGATTGTTGTACCTTGGGTAGGGAGAAGTCTCCACCTCACTCAAAATTAGCAATATCATTTATGTAGTTATATGTACAGTATAGATTTATTGTTCTCCAAGGATTGAGCTAATTTTCTTTTCACAATATTACTTTACCATTTTTTTAAATCTCCCAGGTCATTTTCATTATTTAATGTGCATTTCCTTCTATAGTGAATTATACACAATTCTCTGAATATATGTTTTGTCATTTTGAAAGTGCTATTAGTATCTTGCCTTCCTTGCATGGGTTAGCAAGTGTTTTACTTGCTTGTGGACTATACAGTGAACCCCCAATATTCGCGGGGGATGCATACCACAACCCCTCCCGAAAATAGCTAAAATCCACAAATACTTGAAACCCCTCTGAAAGCACTTAGAACTGCCCATTTTGATAGTTTAAACACAAGAAAAACCCTGTACAAATGCTTACACCTGAGTATTTTAATAGTTTTATCACAAAAAGTGCATTTATTCATGAAAATTATATGAAAATACAGTAATTAGTGAATATTTCTCAGTGAAAAATACCGCGAATGGGCGAATTTTCCGCAAATAATGGTTAGATATGTTCTACAGAGAAACCCGCGAATGCGTGAGTCCGTGAATCATGAGAACGCGAATACGGGGGGTTTACTGTAGTAAACTCCTCTTTGGTTTTACTGAAGTATGGTTCAGAGGAGTGCCCAAAACTAAAGATTTGTATAATTTCCCTTAATGTAGTCTTTTGAGCCTTGTATTTCTTGCAAGGAATGAATTGCACAAAGGCCAGTGAAGTCAGTGCCTGAACTTGTAACCTCTTTTGCTATTTCTGTGGGCACTGGAGATGCAGGTAACAAGAGTTGGAACACAAAATTCCCACCAGTTCCGATGCTCTCCTTGCTACTGGCTGTTCTATCCAAGACTTAAATAATTTTGGCTCTGCCATGGACTCCGTATTCAGTGAGTGATAATACATTGCAATACATTGCTAGCAAGGGACATGGGACAACCACAAAGGAAATATAATGCACACTAGAGACTACTAGGATACAATCTCAGCCATCTTTTTTGTTTATGCAATTCAGGTTGCAGAGGAGGGGATAATGGAACTTTTATATCCAGATACTAAGTATGGCTGCTTCAAAGACATTGATTATTGATGTCAGTGATATATCTATGGTGGGTTACCTTAAGCAACAGTGGCCCAGCTGACACCACCTTGTCAGTGAAGAAGACTTGCCTTAAATAGAAATGGAATCTCCTGAAAGAGAAGGAATTATCAGTTCAGTAGTTTCAACAGTTCATCTAGTTGTCTGCATCCTTTTGTCTCACTACAATCTCAAGGTAAATTTTTACTGTTTAACAGTGAGATGAAGTTAAGTTTGGACAGGCAGCTATTAAGTATAATCTGACTTTTCTATGATTTAGCAGCATAGTTCTAGGAGGCTACAGAGTATAGTGTAGGCCCATTTACATGTGATTGCTTTTTATAAGGCATATGCAGTACAGTTTTCTAAAGGAAATATTAGTACAGTATTGGTTTCTTGCATTTTGTGAGAGGGGTATTTCATAGTTTCATGGAGATGAAGAATAAACATATTGAGAAGTTGATGCAAGAAGAACATCAGAGAAGTATGAAAGGATGATAGCAGCTGTTGTTACATAAACTTATTCTTTTTGATGGGGCTTCAGCAATAAAGCATTCAAAAGTTCTCTTGGCAATATCAATACACTGTTGCCCTAGGTCTTGCTTTACGCTTAGCTAGGGTACTGTTCTGTATATCTTCTTGTCTTCTTTAATTGCTTAAGATGTTCCAGACAGCATCAAGCATTTCTTTAAGCTAAAGGTTACTTCTCAACCTTATACAGAAGTTGATTTGTTCAGAAAATATTTGTTATATCTGTCCTGTTTTACTGGTCATGAGAGCTGAGTTGATGTGTGGTAGAAGCTGCAACTCTAGCAAAAGTGTAACCTGTTGTTCATAACTGCCAACACGTAGTATGCCAGCTATTGAGCAGTTTTCTCAACTGTTTTGCATATTAATTGCTAGTACACCAAGCTTCACTGGAGACAGTTATAGTTATGTCCTCATTTTCAGACTCTGGAAACTGAATTCTCTCAAACTCGGTGAGGTAGGAAATCCACCCAGCTGAGGTACTTTAGTTCATTCAATATTTTAATTACCGACATTCCCCAAAGCCATTACCAAAAATGTCAGATGATCTATTTTTACTTTTACAGTAAGTTTTCAATTATCAGTTTATCTAATTAGTAAATTTTCAAGGAGGTGCAATATGTTAAATAAGATGTAATATATTTAGTCAAGAACATACCCTTTGGACCAACCCTTGAGAGTAAAGAATGTTAAGTCAGTGGTCTGATTAAACTATATTGATAATGATTATATTACTTATAAAAGGGAGACTTGTACAAGTGAAGGGTATTAGGATAGTTTTAAAAAATTCATCATTAGCAGACCAAAGTAAAAACAAATTGAAATAAGACACTGAAATTTTTGTTTCATTTTATAACAATTTACTAGATAACAGATGATCATTTGGTGTCATGAATATAGTCAGCTCTTAGTTATGTATTGTGCTGTTGCTGAAGCTATGAGAGTTGAGGAATGATGAATTACTGTAAGGGGAGTTTAGCATCTTAATTGATATTCTTTGGCCAACTTTGTAAGGTTAATATAAACATGTTATTCATTGTAAGTAATGGCAGACTTATTTACTCTGTGGGCAATCCTTGGATGTGCAAAATAAAGAAATGCCCTTGGTAATTCTAGGTGCTGTGTTAATTATGGAACACACCTCCCTGCAATGTTGGGATGTCAATACATATACTGTAAGTATAGGTGAGGATGTAAAACTACTTTTAAAGTGCCATGTGCTGCATCTCTAATTTTTCTTATTTTAAGTAATGTTTATATATGTAAATATTTATTTGTGTAGAGAAATATTTATTTGCAACATTATACATCTGACTTGTTACATATTGCTATGTATAAATGTTGATTTTAAAAAAATGTCTGTTCTTTATGCAGTTTTTCCTATCCCCTTGTTTTCCAAACAAAATTGGCATGATTCTCTATCACTATTTCTGTGGCTGACAGGACTGGACTCAGAAAAGGGATTTTGACAGAGTATCTATTTCAACTCAACTGACTTCCATTTATCAGAGTCTCCTAATTTTTGCATATCCAATCTTTAGTGCAATGGAAAAAGCATTTCGCCGCACTGGACAGAATGTAGAGTGTGGTAAGTGTGCTCAGGCTTAGCTTTTGATGAAACAGATCTGTCTAAATTTATAAGTAGTGGGTTTTGTTTCCAGTGTTCATTATAATCAAAAGTCATGTCTACCTCATTTCCTGAGCCTTTTTCTCCATATCAAAATTGTTATACTTTCAAGACTGTACTTAATGGAATTTCACCGTGACACTAAAAAATAGATTTTCCTCTGTCAAAATCCCAGTATAGCCCAGTATAGCATACAGTAATTGGGCACTTAGTGACCTGGCTGACCTAGTGTAGCACAGGTATGTTTTTGCTGTGTTCATCTTTGGGTGTGTTTTAGCTGTGCTACTTTTTCTCTTGTGCATAAATGAATCTGTAATGAAATTATTGCCAAATTTTTATTTATCACTGAATATCATCCTTATGCATAAGAAGATTAATTTTATTTGTAAGGTTTTTGAAGAAGTTAATTTTCAGAGATATGAGATTCTTTGATTAAGTATCCATACAAACCCTTAGATACTTTTAAGGTCTGGTGATGAATACAAAAAGTTATGTATTCCTAAATACAAACACTACTTTTACAAGAAGAATGCAAAAGTGACAACATAAAAACAAATTACAGTACTTCCTTTTTAAGTCTGTGATTTGGGACTGACACTTAAGCTGAATATTGTTTATTTCACTGTTAAAGGGAAACTATATATTACTGTTAAATTGTGTCCAAAAAATGCACAGTATTGAACATTTCAATATAAAGATTTAATACAAAGCTTTATAACTAAAAACATACAAAAACCTTCAAATGACAACTTTTTGACAGAATTACTCTTACCTGTTACCTGTGTTCATAACTGCCAGACGTACATCTTGCATATGCAAAATATTTTAATCTTACATTTTTTACTATTTAGTTAAATGAGGAATCATGTGAAGCAAAATATTTATTACATGAGTCTGTGTACTGGAAAATATGTACAGTATCTTATGAAGGATACAATTGATAATAGTAGGAGGCAAACTGAAAACTTTCAGTGCTTCACCGATCTAAAAATATTTGAAGAGAACATTATAAGCTGTCACAGTAATACACACGCATAGTAATAATTATAAAGAAAGAACTGTGTGCACTACATGTGTAAGTACCTTTATTTGCTGATTTTGTACTAAGCGAATGTACCGTTTTGTATCAGCATTTTATGTTCATAAAAATAAAAACCTAACACATTTTAGCAGAATTTTGTGTATGTGTACACACATCCAGACAGTAGGTGTATTGAAGCAGTTTCGTTATTTGTATGGCATACAAAAATTTATGAAATCATAATTTAACCTTAGGCAGTTATATCATTCATTGAAACTTTGGGTAAATATTTATACACTACCTTATATTTGCTGATTAACACTGTGTTATCACATTTATTTATTGTAAAGGATATTAAATTTTCAAGAATTTGGAATAAATGAATGCAGTGTAAATGCAGACTTTATGATTGCTTAAGGAAGCTGTAATTTAAATACACTAGTAGACAAATGAGGTGAGAATGTAAGTGACACCATATTAAAAAAAAAAAGTGTTACAGTCCTTGAAACTTAATATGAAATAATACTAATAAGAGAGGAAGTGAAAAATGAGACAGATTTTTACACAACTGCCACACACTGACTCTTCATTAATTATTGGGAGGCCGGACCCCTGGTACTGTATTAAAAGTAATTTGTTAATAAATGATTTTTAGATAGAACATGCTTCTTCTTATAAGAATAAATTAATAAACTGATGTATGTTTGACTTATTTCAGGGATTTGAATGTATTCAGGAAGTTTTCCATTAAATAGGTCTGAGGAAGAAAACTACATATACTGCTTCACTTTGTATGAAACCATGGGACACCAACTAAAGTAATTGGTTCATTTGAGAAGGTTATGGTTATGTTGTACTTCCTTTATGGAACCACAAAGTGCTCTCCTGTTAACCAAGAGGGTTCGTCTTCTATTGTCCCCAAAAAATGATCATCTGATTAATGGTGAGTAATTTGAGAGTTACACTTGGAAGATTTTAGGGACCATTTGTTGTCAGCTTCACACTAGCATTTGTATTTATTTATCAACATTCAGAGGGTATAACTATTTTGAGTTGCAACTGGATTCCTCTATTAAGACTGAACATGTAATTAAGTGACTTGACACTTTCATAAAATTTTGTACCATCTTGCCAGTTCTTTTATGAATCATTTTGAATTTGCTTTTCAAGACCACAGACTATCACAGCTTCCCATTCCTCATCCATTCACAGGTATTGAATGTGTTTAAAAGTAACTTGGTTTGTAGTACCCAGTCTTCCTCCTAAATGCTTCTCTTCAAGTGTTTTAGAACTAACTTGGTTTGTAGTACCCAATCTTCCTCCTAAATGCTTGCTCTTCAAGTGTTCTAACAATTTCAATTTTTGGTGAGGTTCTACCATGTCTTTCATCTTGATAAGTTGGAAACCACAGGACTTGACAATATAGCAGTGGACATTTGTAACATGGTAGCTGAGACATATGCTGCTTTCCCACTAAAGTAATTCAATGAGAAGGTAGGCCATAAGCAGCTGAATTTGAGGAATAGGAAATAGTACATTTTAAGATGTCCATTAGGTGTGTGAATGGCATGCCCCTATTTGGTGTACGAATGGTATATGTAATATTTGCCAAACACTTACGTGGTCAAGAACAATGCTTTAGGAAAGACTATATTTCATTCTCCAAGATTACTGCACTTATGACCTATCCGGAAATGAGTTTGTCATTTGGTTACCCACTTGCCAAAAAATCACAAACCCATAAATGCTTGTAGGCCTCTCTGCACTTCAGTTAGTTGAAGGAAACATGAAGATGTTGGTCATTATGGTTAAAGGCTTGTAGGCCTGTATCTACTTCAGTTAGGTGAAGGAAACATAAAATACTGGTCTTCCAAGATGAAGAATTTTAAACATGCATGTTTTCATGGATAGAGGCTTTTGGCATTTGTCCACTTCAGCTAGAAGGAAATGTAAGCATATTGGTATTTATGCGAGTTACTTGGTCACTCACACGGTTCTTGATGTCCCTTATTTTTACAGATAGAGATGGTAGTCCTGGTAAAAATTGTCAAGGGTGTGTTTTATCAATTACAGATTTTACTTCTTGAGAGGTTTTGAATCTTTAGTTACCAAAAGTCACATCCAGTTTAGCTCTGGGATGTTTTGGTCTTGTAAGGTCCAGTCTATGTGATTGTCATGCCTGGAATATTCCAAGGCCTTTGTTGCTTTGTTCCATTTCTCTGACAACCTTCATTTTTTGTCAACTTTGTGAATAAAAGTTAAACATTGGGTTGGTCACTGGTAAACATATCCATGTATCATGATAATCCATTTATATATTTTCCAGATGACTAATATATTACATATCTTGCTTACAAAGCAAGAGAATGTGATAGTTTAAGGCAATGTACCTGGATAAAAATGACAAAACTAGTTTTGTAATTAACACCAGCTCTGAAGAGGATATACATCAAACCCATCTTGTCTGCCTGGCTACCCATAAAAATTGACAAATTCTGTGAAGAGTTTTGAGATATTTAAACTTAGGTGTTTTTTTCCAGCCATGTACTTGATCACAGTTGATATGAAAATATTTATTAACATCTTTATACTGCAAACAAACTCTACAATGTCATAGTCAGAACTGATAAACAGTTAAGAGACTTACATCCTTTTCTCACTAAAATGATTTACTGTACAGTACTGTGGAAAAAAATCTTAACACTTTACGTAAATGAACAGTGAGAGGTTTTTCCAATAGGATAATTGAATAAACTTTGAAGTCAATTGGTTTAATACTGAATTGGTAGGTCTACAAAATCACATTTTACATCCATTAGTTGTTAATAATTTTCGAAATTATAAAAGCATGTTTGGGGTGATGCAGTTCCTGATTTTCTGTTTACATTTAAAATACAATATACAGTTCATATACTCTTCCTGTAACATACAATAATAATTTAATACAGTAAATACCATAGTCCAGTAACATGTAAAAGTATACCTGTTTGTTCTTGGCATTAAAAAATATTGCAATACCACCAGATACGATATGAGTATATTGAAATACAATAAAATTACAAGGGAGGGAATAAATTTGCATGAACACAAAGTTAAAACATTCCCAAAAAATGTAGTGTGCATCCAGTATTTCAATGTTACTTGAAACCAATATATTGCATAAGTGTAAGTACACAAGTCACTCAACTGCATGAAGGAATGTTATCAATTACATTTTTTTCTTTATGAATCAAATACTAATCCTTGTCCACAAGCTCATTATGCTGGCTGCTTTCAGTCCTCCACAAACAAATTGTGTTTGTGCTAATACAGTCCTATTTCAGCTTAATTTCTGGTGGATTTTTCTCCTTATCTTTTCCATTGGAAATTTTTTTAGATAACATTTAAATTAACACCACAAGAATAATGTTTTTAAACTGAAATTGTGAATAACATCCATTCTAAACATCATAAGAATATATTTTCTAATTGCATTAATTTTTTGCTTTTGTAAGCAAATGTGAAAGACTAAACAGCGTACTTCATTTCCAACGTCACAGCAGAATATTATACAGCAAAGAAATAGAGCAATAGAGTAGGAGAACAGAAAGTTTTTGCAGCTTGTAAGGGAGATTAATAATACTGTACCTTGTGACCATAGTACAAGTATTTGGTGTGCTAAAAGACATATATACACTTTCTATTTGTGGACGGTTGTAAGCTAAAGTGAACATCCAGAAATGGAAAGAATTAATAACTAGTGAAAAATCATGTGCAAAAATCCATTTACATATATTCAAGCATCACAAGTAATTATTAATAGATAAATCTTACTTTTCAGTGTCCATAAAATCAGTGATCCATGTGCACTTAGGTTAGCATGACAAACAGTGTAAAGAGGCATGTGACACTTACTGTAACCATTAATATCACTTTGGCAAAGTACATTTAGAAGACAAAAATGTGATTAAAATGAGGTACTTATAATTCCTCTGAATAACAAATAGTAATTGTGACTTTCCAAATTAGCACTTGATCACTAAAGCACTAAATGACCTTGCTTTCCCCAATGCCTGAACATAGAAGTAGGACATTTCTTCATTTTACATTCTGATATATAATAATAACTACTAGTATGTAGTTTAGCATTTTACTCTCGTCAAGTTAACAATAACAATAACTTAAAGTGATAATCTAAGATAAACAGTTGTTGTTTGAATTACAACCTGTAGCACCAAATAATACTCAGTAATATTTTCAGGTACATAAATGAAGAAGTTTGTGGTAATGAATGTCAATGGGTTTTGACAGAAAAGTTGAGAATTTATGAGATTCACAGTTTGCACATTCTGTGAAGAAGTTTGTTTTCAAAGATATACAAGAAAAAGTTCCTAAATGTCTAGATGTACTGAAAGACTGATGACATATATTACAATTCCTCACTGCAAGCATACAGATAAAACATAAATGTAACTAGGAATGATAGTAAAATAATGACTGTTAAGACAATATGGAAAAAGTTTTATGCAATTTGAAGATATGTTACCTCTTTACTTAATTCTGTCTTTCATATTCTGCAAGAAATGCTTATCTGCAATGTACTGATCTGAGGCTTTAGTTAATTTCAGAAAACTAATATGAAAGTCTCCAGGTGTTTGAAAAGAACATGATTTTTTTTTTGCTTGCTTGCAATACCTTAGGTTTGTTTGCATTAAAATAACAGCATCTTCACACAGCAAAGGAAGTATATTTCAGAAGTACCCTAAATTCCATAGGTAACTAGAACAAAAATATCAAGTATACAAAATTTTACTTTTTCCATGATCTACATTTTGGCACATAATCACCAAAAGGTCCATTTCTTGGCTGGAAACGAGAATCTGAAGGTTCTCCAAAATCTTCAAGACTTGACCTATCATCTTCCTTGTCACCTTCTTTCCTCTTATCATCTTTATCCTTTTTCAATCCATACAGTGGCATTCCCATAAATGTTGGCATACTATCTTTGTGTTCCTGAAATAGTAAATGTGAGTAAAATGAGTAAAGCATCTTTTGCTTTTCATATATATATATATATATGAATATTAATTATATTCTGAAGCCCAAGATGGTAACAAAATGAATATTAATAAATCTAATCCTTCGGGCCAGCCCTAGGAGAGCTGTTAATCAGCTCAGTGGTCTGGTTAAACTAAGGTATAATTAATTTAACTTGGTATATCTTTGTGTTGCTGAAATAATACATGCAAGTCAAGCATCTTTTTTTTCCAGGTATATGATTAATAACTGTAATTATTTCTAAAGGCCTAGATGATAACATCAAATTTTGTATGTTTGAACAAGGACACTGCTAGGTGAAAACTCTACTACTGCACGATGAAATCTTTACATCAACATCATCTCAGCTGATGCCCTATCCTCTGTTTACTCTACCTCATCTTCATCTTCTAAGGTCAGTATCAAGCAGTTTTTCTATTAATATCAACAAATGTTTGAAACAGAATAAACTGCTTCATTTTATATAACATGGCACTGTATACCTTAGATATGGCGTTATCCTTCAAAGGCAGTGCATCCCCCACGAAATTATTATTTTGCCACTAGGGGAAACCACCTCCTACCATATGCAACATCTGCCATTCTTCAGCTCAGCTCACAACCAGTAGCACAGAGATTAACCTTTGCTTATAATTTCCTTCTTTTAATCATCATTACTGCACAGTTACCAAGTTTGTGATGTAGATAGCCCGTTGTTAGATAGTTTTCTCTCTCGCTACTGTGCAAAGAATATTCAGGTTAGAGTCGGGTACTGACACCTCCAACAACCTGGTTGGTATTAAACTTTGGGGGTGTCAGTCAAGCTCCTTGGGGCAGTATTATGAATACACATATTTTCTGAACAGAAGTGTTTTGCATACAGAGTTCAGATGGGAAGTACCATGCCGTTAATTGTTTAACTAGCTAGGCAATTAATCATGGTACTAAAGTGTAAGCTGTCAGGCCCAATTCCTTAGCACAAACTTCTGTTATTAATTTTTTTTATTTTATAGTTTTTATTTGAAGAAGCATATGTGCCCTAGGCTTGAAAGAAAGCCCTATTAAGTTTAAGGCTGTTCTAGAAAATAACCTTCGTTCTTTCTTTCACAGATGTAGAGGCAACGACTACAGGAGAGATGTGCAGGAAGAAAATGCAGACAGCTATTTTTGTGACAAACTTAAACTACATGCACCTGCTTAAGTAGTATTTCGTTGTTTTGTTCCATTAACACACACAGCAGCACCTTCAGCAATTAATTACAGCCACCCATGCAAGAGCACCTTCAGCAAATAACTGCAACCATCCATTCCTCCTTCCAATCCTAGGCATGAGGATCCTCCTCCAATCCTAAGATGCAGATTTTCACCTTAAAATGGTCCCATGCTGATGATGTCACTGGCAGATTCTTTGTGTGGAGCCATGCACACCCCCTCACATGGAACAACTTCAGTATTCTGAAAGAGTGCTTGGTTTCTCCTGCTGCTTCATCTTCTTCAAAAAAGAAATCTCGCAACAGCAGATTTAAAGAACACTGTTCCACTCATAGCTCAGATAGGCATCATGATGAAGACATCATTGGTGCCAGCAGCTGACAGGAGTTACACTTGCAAACACTCTCACAACTGCAGGACAGTCATAAACAAGGCTACACTGGTAACAAGGCCCAGGGACATGTCAGAGGCAATGCACAGGATCAAGGTCACAATGATGAGAGCCATAACCCCACCCTGGAATCGAAGTCACAGATGTTGGGTACCAAAACCATGGTAATGGTATTATGCAAGACAGTGTTTTGACTGTATAACTATGCCAGGACCAGGGCTATGTAGATGTTAGTTGTGACTGACCAAAGTATCAGATGGGGCAGTGACTGTACCACGAACCCACAACAGGATCAGACCCACAAGCCAGGCAGGACATGTGGAAGAAGTAGGGGACCTTCAACCAGCAGTATGCTGACAGAGGAGCCTGGAACCTAAGAGTGCGGTTTTGTCTTCACTCAGCACCGAAGATCTTGTGGTGAGGGCCAAATGATGCCACCTAACCTCACCAAGATTTAGTGAAGCTACTGCAGCTCTTTTGTTCCATAGGACAAAGACAACAGATACCACAGCCTAAGTAGACCAGGTCTGACAAGAACCTGAAAAAATGGACTGATATTATGGTATTTTTAACAGTGAGTGGTAGCAGAAACTAAAGAAGGTGTTCTCAGCAAGTAGTCCCAGGTTGGCAGAGGTCATGGATCTGTAACAGCCTTTACCAGAACATTTTCTCTATATTTACCACTAGTCTGCTTTAGTGTAGCCATGGATTACTAAAAAAAAAAAACTTATGAAGAGTCAATCCCCAAATACACAGCCTTTGTAGTTGGTTCCAAGGCTGACTTCTCTCAGTCAACTTGCTGCCCAAGTGACAACAATATCTTAGCTAGAGAAGGTAATAAAGGTAGTTGCTAGCTGCTATCAGTCATCAAAGTATCTGCAGAGCCATGTAGCATTCCTTTGTACCCATCTTTTTACTAATGCATCTAAAGCCTTCCAATTAAGCAGGACACTAGCAGTCTTTTTCTGTTCTGGTACTTCCACTAGAGGAGGGGGCTTGTCTCCAAAAATTCTGGAGATTGTGGCACCAGATAAGAACAGATGTCATCCTTGCTTGTGGACAACATCCTCACATGCTAAACTTGGATACCTAGAGCCAAGATTGAAGTTTAGTAATGGGACAAGGTATGCGCGATGTTTGTGGCAGTGGATAGGAACCAAATCTTTTATAACAGATGTCATCTGTTTTTGTGGACGACATCCTCACATACTAAGCTTGATACCTACTGTCAAGACTAAAGTTAAGCTTGATGTTGGCAAAGGAAGCTGTTTCTGGTCTCTGAGGCATGAGGTGGGTAGCACTTCATCATTAAACAAGTATTTCCAGCAGACTTATTTCAGGATAGAAACTAGCTTCTGTCACATGCTCCATAAGTAAAGGAGATTTCTTAGCTGCCACAGACTTCAAGGGTAACTCTTTTATGTTCCTATTCGTCCAGCCTTCATTTAAATCTCTTCACCTTGTCTTAGCAGGACAGGCCTTCAATTTCTGAGTACTGTAGATTAGCCCTACATGTAAACTTTTACAAAGAAATTTACTGTATAACTTATAAAATACTCTTTCCTTTCTAAGACAAGGTGTTAAGAGATTTCAATGAAGGCTGGATGAATAGTACATGAAAGAGGTGCCTTTGAGATATGTGACAACTGAGAAATCTCCTTTACTTACAGAGCATCTGACACCTATCCTGAAAGATGTCTGTTGGAAATACTAGATGAATGAACTGACGATGATGAGGTGCCATCCACGTCATGCATCGAAGACTAGAAACAGGCAGCTGTGAGAACTTGGCAAGTCATCCAACACCTCCCTTACTGCTGCCTTTGCTGACATCGAGCATAACTCGTCCAGGGATTAAAACTCACAGCTTAGCATGTGTAAATGCTGTCCTCAAGAAAGGATGACATCTATTATCAAAGGTTTGGCTCCCATCTGCTGCCAAATCTCCAGAATTTCTAGAGCCAATTCCCCTCCAGTGGAAGAGGAAAAAGTAGTGAGGAACCATCAGTACAGTTGGCAACTGCCAGTTTCCTGCTGAACTGGAAGGCTACTATCATCTATCTAGCATGTGTAGAGTCCACTGTTTTCTGCTCCACAGATAAGGTGACTGAGTCAGTTGCTGGCTCTTTTTTTTCCTCTTCATTGGAATCTTGATGTTGGAACCTCTCACAAGAGTATGCCCTCACTGCCACCTTTCTCTTTTTCAGGACGATTTTAGAAAGCAGTACAATCCCATACAAGGAGAGAGTACTGAGACCTGACCAAGTGAAGCCACCAACCACTTTGCTTAAGTGATGTCCTCTGATAATTTGCACCCTTCCAGCAACAGTATGTTTGTCACACACACTTGTCGGAGGAGGCCTTAGTATCAAAGGACATCACCAACGCAAAAAGGTTGGTAACTTCTTGTATGGTACTGTACCTGCTTCCCAACATCATCTTGAAAAAGAGAAAAGTGACAATGAGGATATACTCCTTTGAGATAACCCCAGTCAGATTCCACTGGAGAGAAACAGGAGAGCTTGCCAATGAATAACTCCATCTCCCTACCCAGGAGTAAACACCAGAGGGGGGGGTTACTCCAAGCATTCCAGATTGATGGTACTACCTTCATATCCAGCAAGCAATTAGCAGTTTGTCACCTGGGAATTGAGGATTCACATACAAAGAGCTTACATAATGGCTGACATTTTTCTCCTATTGTTAAACAAGTTAGCAATGTCTGGAATGTTGCTAACCAGGGAATGGAGCTAAATTAAAAGTGGTGAGTTTGTGGTGAAACAATTATTAACTAGGGAAAATAGCATCCTCCAATTTTACAAATCAAAGTAAATATTATGAAATACTTACTTTACATAGAGAACCCCTTCTTTTAACCGGAACGTCCTTTGTTTTCTCTTTCAAATTCTGGTATTGGAATAACCCACAGCCAGGCAAACCAGGTGATGCGTCAGATTTAAACCACACTCTATGAAATGGAAGACAAAATTTGAAGAAGAAATGGGAACAATATAGTAGTGTAATTAGTAGAAGTTCAATTTGTCCAGTATAATAATTCACCAATATGCTTTAATATGAAAGTATCTGCACTAATTACTTTAATTAATTTCAATTAGTGTTTTAACATGTAGGGGTTACAGTGTCTTCCCTCCTATCAACCCAAATTTTGTTCAATTTTACTCTACTCCAATTTTCACTCCCAAATTGGGCATCCTGTGAGTTTAGACATGAAATTGAGTGGTCTGGTTAAACTTTATAACCGTAATCTTAGCCACTAATGAGAAGGCATTAGATTTGTGACATCATCTTGGAAAGTGATATGAAAAGGGAAATTTTCATATGACCATAAATGGAATTTCTTTGGGACAATTCTTTCAACCAGATTGAAATGATATTCCTAGACTGGCTTACGACCGATAACTGTTAGGGCAAACGAAGGAAAACAGCTTGGCATACAAGTTCAATCTTCTTTTCATGTCTTATCTAAGCAAAAGTATAGGGAAAAGCCGTACATTTAGCTCTCTGCAAAAGTAATTATCAAGCTACAGAGAATCACAGTTTGACTCCACTAGAGACTATTACACTAAAGGCACTGCTTTCTAGATGCACCTAAAACCTTACCCTACGATTCTAGAATTGAGGACTTTCATATACTGTATTACTATTAAGAAAACTGAGGACTTTCTCTTATTACTATCAAAAAATTTTAACCTACTACCTTGTCCTAAGTTCTGGTCTGCATGTTTACACAATGTGTTTGTTTATGATTGCTTTCTACTTATGTATTTGTGTAACTGCTGTCAGTTTAGTTGCTTTAATAAATTAATATTGCTATAATCTTGCAATTTTTTTTCCTCTTAAGAGTTTTACCTATATAAGGAACAATACAGTGGTTACTTTTAGAGGTTTTTCCTTATTAATCATTAATGGACGGGAATCTTCATGTGAGTAATCATATTTTGTGCCATACTGTTTGAATGAATTTGGCGGAAAAGATGTTCATAGCACTTCAATGATCCATAAATGACTTGCAGCAACTATAACAGCTCGATTTCAGAGGGAAATGTACTGCGTCTTTGCAGCTCCAGGACGTCTGTTTATTTGCTCATAAATATACCCAGGGATTGCTGTTGGTTTTTATTCTTAGCTTTTATGATAGTATGTCAGCTATAATTATAATTTTGCAAAGAAAAGTGCAAAGAAATATTAGAAAAAACATGTATACCTCACAAAAAGTTACTGCATCTCACCATCTCAGTAAATCTCATAAATATTTACAACAAATACACAGTACTCACAATTTATTACTGATTTTAGTTCTTATCTGTTATGATATTGTGTGAGCTGTACTTATAATTTTACAAAATAAAGCAAAATAAATTATTAGAAAAAACATGCATAACTTGGTTAAAATGTTTCTTTTACAAGTGTCTTGTAAAAGAGGCCCACACAGGGTTGTAAATAGTCACTGTCAACTTCCTGTGGAAGGTACAGAAAATTTTTTATAATTTTTTTCTTGCACCATGTGCATTTGCGTATCTTACTCTTTCCATTGATGTGTTTTTTCTTAAACTGGCCAACCTTAAAGACTGTCTGGTCCGGGGGTGTGCCTGATATATATTTAGCCCATCCCTTAAGGGTTAACAAACAAATATTTAGCCCATCCCTTAAGGGTTAACAAACAAATATTTAGCCCATCCCTTAAGGGCTAACAAAAAATATGTCACTAATCATGGGAGCAAAAGCAGTGAATGACAAGAAATTTCTAATAGCAGAAAATAGTCAACTGCCAGGGAAAGTACAACTGTCAATATTTAACCAGGGACAAAATTTATCTTATAACTAAAAAGCTTAGGGTATCATTCACCAGTAAAACTTACATCAGTTTTTGGTCATTATGCCAACAGAAATTGGCCTGAAAGAGGCTGACCATCTGAGAATTACATAATTCAACTTTATGAACAATAAGTCTACAACCATCCCTACTGTCATCACAAAGTAATGTTAGTCTGCAACCAGCCTTACTATCATCACAAAGTATTGTTAATCTGCAGCCAGCCCTACTGTCTTCACAAAGTAGTATAAGTCTGCAACCAACCCTACTGTCATTGCAAATTGCTGAATATACTGTACATCTATTGTCAATCAACACTCATGAAGGCAGGATAGTGAAACCCACATAAGAAAAAATAGTAGGATGGAAATAACAGTGAGGTTTGCTGGATTCAGTTGGTTTCATAAACACGACAAAGATACATAGCATGGTGCAGGCATGGGTGAAAGACAAAAATTCACATGAACAATGACTTCTAGGAACAATGACTTCTAGGTGAGCATCAAAATATATAATGTACTCTAAATTACCTTTAAAGACAATTTTCTTACTAAAAGTTTTATCATGAGCTATCAAAACATCTACCAAGCAGATCACATTAAAACAACAATACAGAGGAAAGAGAAATTTATATTTTTCATTATGAAACCAACTATAGAAAGCATAAAATAAAAGGTCCACATCCAAAATGAAGTGCAATTTTAAAATTTTCATATCAAAAGCATGTGACTTGTCAATTTCATTTATCTGGATTTTTCTAAATATGCTGACTTGCATAAAAAGTAATCATATGATATTACATATACTTTAAGTACATCATTAGCTAACAGCTAATTCTTTAATAGTATTACCATACAGTACATGTCTAAGTATAAGTTGTCCCTTAAAATTTTTGTTTAATTCACCCAGTCTAAGCCTATATTTATTAGATAAGCCAACCTCAAAAATAAGAGGTCACTACATCCATTTGCCTTCAATGCATGGCAGTAATAATCATTCTACCATAAAGTGATCTGTACAATTGGAAAATGACAAACATACCATTAGTCTTTATATGTTACTGCTGACTTATGGTACAGTCTATGGGCTTATGAAAATTTCTTTGGAGCTGTTTTGTTATTCAATAGTTTCTGTCAACTGTTTGAGTAATATAACGAAATTGCTAGGCATAACGTAGACAAATTCCATATTTTTAATTGTATAGCTTATAAATAATATATACAGGTAATGGACATAGTATAGCAATATCAAAAGAAATGTCGAAACAATAGACAGCCCTTCAATGTAAGCATAAGTATCAAGTCTACTAACGTTATCAGGTTCTCATACTCAGAAAACTCAGAAACCTGCCAAAGTCAAAGATAACCTTCTTCTTCTTTTAATGTGCTTTTTCCCATTTTGGTATATAACCAGCAGTATAAAAAAGCTGTAATTGCCATACAATTTATGGTGCTAGATTAGTACAATATATTTTGTAGGCTACAGTATAGTAGGTCATTATTTGTTCCCTCTCCCTTGTAACAAATTGTCACATTATATTCATTCTGGTTTAGTTTTCTATGCTCAGAATGTTAACTTACACGCCAGCATACAAGTATATGGTACAGTAGTCATAAAATTCAATCTCATAACTGTTCATGTATGACACTGTCCAGGATCCTAATAAATAAATATGGCTGGCCACAAAAATTTTGTCCTAGAAAAATGAGGTTCATTAAACTTATTATGGCTAAAATAACATAAAACAGCAAAGGTCTTCTCCCTAGTCATTACTGATTATACCATTTGTGATCCATTGCTCCCTGAGAAAGAATGCCCATACAACTGTTTTATTTTGTAAAGTACCCAGTGCTTAGAAACCAACAGATTGACGTATGACACAAAGAATCATGCAAAAAATCTGCATTATAAGCTAAGATTCTTATGAAATGGTTCTAAAGAGCAGAAACTTACCTATATGTAATAAACCATGTGGCCATGGCAATGGCACCACCTGCAATCTTTTGTGGCATTGTATGGAAAAATATAATTGTACATGTTAGCATCACATCACTTAACACACTCATGAGAGTCATGATGAAGAACAGCCCTCTGATGTATGGAGTAAACTGCTCATAATTCATCTGCAAGAAAAATAAAAATTTCTGTAGCGATAAAAAATAACAAACATTTCTCAAAATTGGTGTCTTGAAAAATATATTTTACACTGGCTAAACTACTGTACTTCAAACAGTTGAACAGATCAGAAATATCCCCTGCTTGCTACCAAGAGTTCCCAAGCACAGTAGAGAGGAGGAAGCTCTTTAACTTAAACACCTTGGCATTCTGCTTTATGCAGTGCATAACATACAATCGGGCAGGTGAGGGAATACTTAGCTTATAGCTCTTAAATTTCATTGTTCACTAACCAACAACAAATTAACAGACTTAGGTGAGATGTAATCAATGCCTGAATGTATAAGGTCTTAAATGTATATTGAGTAAGAAGATTCCAAACAAATTTATGATGACTTTGCTCTTGTTCTGAATACAATTACACATAATACTATACAGTAACTTTATCCACATAAAATAAATTGAGCCATATTACTCTGTCTAATTAAAAAAAAATAAAAGGAATAAATACATGAATATGTACTATCATCACCCCTACTTAAAGCCATTGTTATTAGTTACTGAGTTAGAGTTTTATGAAAGCTGTCAAATAAAAGTATGCATGGATTGTCCAATCATAGCCTCTGGCAATACAGTACTACAATATGGTAATTAAACAGTGCCATGTTAAGGCATCAAATACTGGTATCTTTGGAAGCTTGAATTTCAAGTCAGTGGGCCCTGTGGGCTTGTACCATATGAAGAGGTTTCATCATCTGGATACTGTAATAATAATAATAAACTGTCTCTTATTAACATTAAGTATATGAATGTCTACAATGGCACAGCTCTCCAAATCAAGTAGGTCACTGTAGAATAGTAAATGGTCTTCTCTTCTTAATGACAAACCTGTCTATTTGTAAAGTAAACTCAGAAAACAGAGCCAAATCGGAGTTACTGAAAGGAAACCCCAATTGAATACCTACAATATGGCATAAATAGAGTGGATAATTGAGACCAACTCCTCAAACCAACCAACATTACCATGAAAACTGTGAGATGAGCCTCTCCAGATGTGAGAGCTTTACTTTATAAAGTTCAACATATCTGGTAAAGTTTCCAAGAGGAGCACATACAACCTTCTATGAAACCAAGCAGTATCTTAGATGCTGACGGATCCAAGACCATAATGTGGGAATTTCAAAAGAGGCTACTGTTTACTTGGAGGCCTAAAATACTGATAACCTGTGAAGCACACTTTATATAGATTGCTGAAAGGTAGTACAATAGAATTAAAAAATCTGAAAAAAATTTGTCTCACAACTGTCAATGTTCTTTCAAAGAAGGTTAAAACAGCAAGGAAGATTATTAAAGAACAAAAAATCTGCATAAGAATGAGTGACACAGGATAAAGCTTTAAAAGCATCAATGAAAAGATAAGAGATTCCTGAAAGGCCTCACATAAGACAAAGTGCAGAAACTGCAATCTACAACAACAGAACTTGTTAGTTAGAGAAGAATAAGTTATATATTAAAAAAGCTTAATCTGACAAATTTTAAAAATAGAGTGCTGTAGCTTAATCAGTCCACAGGCACAAATGTGGTCTGAATGGGTGTGCTTTAACAAAAATTATTGCATAACTTACAACTGGATCATTTTTCTGTTACCAGGCCTAACAAATTTCTTTGGGGATTTGGTGTTCAAGTCTTGTTCTATATTACTGCAACTAACACAACTACATGGTTCTTTTTTTTTCATCAGAAAACTTTAAGCCTCCCTTTGATCTACAGTACTGTAGATGGTGTCTGAATAATAATACTGTAAACAGATGGGGGTCCATTAAGTCGTCTTCTTCGTTTTTAACGTGCTTTTTTTCCCATTTTTTATATGGGGTAAACACAATGCCTTCTTTTGAAGGACTTTGATTTGGCGGTGGGGTAGGCAGTAGCCTCGATCGGCTGCCTGCCTGACATCGCTTAGACCCCCGTAGCGAATGTGTACGTTACCAAATCCCCAGCTCCCTTTCTCCCAGCAGTGAGGAGAACTGGGCGGGTAGGTCGACAGTTCGAGACATGTGAGGTGTCTGTTATGTTTTTAGAAGATGTTGGAGTGGCTTTGTTTATGTGTGTATTTGTCTGTAACAACCATTTACTTTCAGCAAACCTATCCATTGATTACATACGTAATCCCGGGGTGTCTACACGGATAGCAAAGTGTCCGCCTTCTCTGACTGGTCGGCTGCGAGGATTGAACCCTCGCCACAGACTTCTATGAAGTCTGAGGTTGCTGCTTCTACCAACCGAGCCATCGAGGCTCCAGATGGGGGTCCATTAAGTAATCATATATTAAACAAATGCACCTAATTTTCAGATAGGAAAATCCAGTGCTACATCTCTGCCTTTCCATTTTCATTGACACCCATAACCTTTTGTGGCCATAATGTGCTTTAACATGGCATTATCAGTTTCATCATTCTAGAAAATCAGCAGAGGAGTTAAGCTGATTGGATGAATGGAAAACTCACTCAAAAGATATGATGTACAGTTTAAGTCTTCAGTATTCTGTTCACTTGTTAAACCATCTTGAACATGCTTCCAATTTTGGAAGCCAAAAGCAGCTTGCTGCTTATATCCACAAAATTAACTTAGAGGATGAGAGTCTAATCATGTAAATTACATCTGTAAACAAGTAAGCAAGTAGGACTACTGCAGGCCACCTGTTTCAGTGAAATGAATAGCAGAAAGTCCAAATAATGATGATGCTGAGCACTTACAGAGTTTGATAATTTCACTGTACAGAGCACAATAAACAATTTGTCTTACTGGTAAATAAGAAAATTGAGTTGTATGGGAAATAAGAGACTGAGCAATTATATGCTGATCTAAAGACAATGTTCATGCCAAGAATCAAAGCTTTTAAAGATAAAAAAATCTATTATCAAGGAGGTGGAACCGAACAACTTTAAGATAAGCAGCAAAAACAGCTCCATATAAAATGATACAGTTGAACACAGCACTTGGAAATAAACATTTAATTTCTTGCCTACACAACTAAACTGTACATCATGAGATACACTTCTCTAAACCATATACCCTATTTGAGCTAAATTCAATCCCAGTTGATTTATCTAGCAATACCTACTGAGCTGTGTGCCCCTGAGTAACTGAGAGCATGTTTACAGTATGGATCTGGAAGATATGCTTTAGTAAGGACTCTGGAAAGGAGTGTTTTCTGTATTAACTTAATTGTAAAATAAAGAAATTACACAAAAATAAAAAGCAGAAGGTACTAACTGCCCCCCAGTCTGGAGCCCATATACTTGACGATTTTATAAATGGTATTTTCTCACACAACCTTGGTCAAATGGCATCAACCGGACAAATCAAAATCCATAAAAACACTGTTGCACATAACTGCATCACTTGACTTTCTGTAAAATGTATTTACAACTGAATATGACGGTAAAGGGCAGATAAACTTCATTAGTTACTTACAACTGGTGAGTGGCTACAGTGACTTGTGATACCAACAAAAAGGGTACCATAACTCCAACATGCACATATATACAATTAATTTATGTATAATTCAGTATTCACATTCTATACTGGTTCTAAAGGGATGTTTTTATACTCATGGTAAAAAACTTTTTTTAACATTTTGCACCGAAAAAAATCAAATGGAAAGTCTGACAATGGCAGATAAAACAATTTATATCTACCTACTACATTCTCTGGAAGGAACTAAGCTGACAAGAACTGAAGCTATCAGAATATTAATAAGAAAATGAACTGCTTTTCTCTCTAAACTGGGAGAAATCTTGTAGCAAGCAGTAAATCCCACTAAATCCTCAATATATAATGCTACTGACTTTTCTGACCCAGCATTTTCACAGCTTATGTGTATTCAAGATTGTGGTTGGTAGTTTTATATTAACTTCATGTGATATATCTCATCATCCAAATATGAATGTCAAATATACTTACAGTGCAATACAGTATTTCATATAATATCATGTCAAGACATGATAGAAAATAGAAATGTTAGCCATGTCAAAAATTCTAAAATAGCATACCTTCATAATGAAGTACTCCTTCTCTGGGAGATTCTCTAAAATAGTTTGCTTATCCCCTATGTCTTGGTCTGATCGTTTGTGGTCTTCTAGGCGAATCTGCTCCCGAATACCTTCCCAGCCCACAATGGATTTGGCTTCTTCAACAATCACTAAGTTGATGTAAACCAACAGGAATGCATGGCCTAGAAATAAAACAATACCGAAAACTAAGATTTTCTTTCATAAATTTCATTACAGCAAATGTTTTATCAAGATACAGAACTTAAAGAATTGGTAATCTTTAAATTAAAATCCTGACAATTTCTTGCCAATTACTTGAAAAAGTACAGAAAATCTTAAGTAAGTCAACACGAATTTCTTGATATCAGATATTCTTTGCAATTTTTTGTTATTTTTATTTACAAGACATACACATTTTATGTTGCAAAGGTTTTAGTTGTTTGTTTACATGGCTAAGAACAAAATTCTGCCAAATCAAACAGTAGATATTCCTATAAAAGACTAATCTAAAGATAGTAAATTAAATCAAAAGTCCTCAAAAATACAAAAGTTAACATACTCTACTAACAACTGACATAAATAAAATCAATTAATGATGTACAAACCTTGTCTGAAAAAATTAAATTACTGTACCATAATGTATTTCATAGCAGGCAAATCATGGTTACAAAAGGCTTAATCTCTAACATTTAATGCACTGACAGACTAGCAACATTACAACACAGTAGTTTAAATTTTGCTTTAGTTAAAAGCAGCAAGTGGCAGGTCAGCCAAGATAAAACATCCATAGGTGGAAACAAGTTCAAACAATTAGCATGTTATAAGAGGCTACAAAAAAACCCTTCATGAATAATTATAGTACTCCCTCATCTTGTAAAAGCCTGAATTACACAAAGAATAGAGACTATCCTGACCCTTGTTCAAGCAGATTTCTTCTGTTGTCAACAGGTAAATGAAATATTCTCAATGACAGCTGGATATTCCAAAATTAGGGATAGAGAGTCAAACAAGCTTTGTCACTGATATTTTAACCAGTTCAACATTCTTTTATATAAGGGTGCTGATGGGAGAAACCACTAAATGCTACTATTGAGTCTATGCCCAATATGAATAAAAAAGAAAAAGGTATGACGAGTGTGATGAAAAGGAAAAAGCGAGGGATTCAACTTACAATGAATTAACAGTCATGCCTACAGCCCTATAAAAAATTGTATTTTAGTTGTAATCTTGAAGAATGACATACAAATTAAGAAAAACAGAAGCTTGCAGCTGTATTTGTACTCATTATATACTTGACTCTTGACTTAAAAAGTAAAAGTCACTGGAATCAGGAAAAACATTTTAAGTATTGGGCCAATACTTATCATATGCTCTAAATCTGCTGTAGACAAAATTGTCACAATAAAGGCTTGTTTGATCTAGCGAGTTTACATATCAATGAAAATCTACCACTCTGAAAAAAGGTATGACTATGGCCAGTTCCATAAAAGGGCTCCTGAATATATATAAAGAGACAGGGCACTTGAATGCCAGCTCATCTTCAGGGTAGATGTTAAAACCACAAGAGACCTAAGAGAGAGCGCTATGAAACTTATCCACAAGAACATACATCGAAGCAGCAGCAATCCAACTGCAACAACAGGATACATACAATGTCAACAGCAAATCAAAGGAGGAGAGTAAACATCCTAACTGTCGCAAAATTGCTGGAAAGCATCTTCCAGAGCTGACCTAGGATCTGGCACAGGGGAGCAGAACACCAGTAGCTTCCTATTTATGTGTGGAAAACAAGTCAGTCATTAGTGTTCTCCAATGCTTGAACAGTCTTTCTATCACTTGAGCATGCAAGGACTACTCTTTTCCCACTACCTGGCCCTGGTTTCTGAGGCTGGTCTGCCACTACATTCCTTCAGCCTGGAAAGTACCTGACTGACAGCTCAACAACACGGGGAACTGCCCATGTGTGCATGTACTTTGCCAATGGACCATGCGTGCATTTACTTTGCCAATGGAAAGAGTTGAATGGATATAATCCCCTGCTTGCTGACACACGCAACTACAATCATGTTGTCGCTCATCAACACTTCAGTGACACCAGTCACCTACTTATGGAATGTTTGCAGGGCTATCAATGCTACTCACATTTCCAAAACAATGTTCAGATGAGGTTCAACCTCTGAAAATGCATACAAAACAAATATACAGCTCAGTTGTGAACAAAACCCCCCTTTGGTGTGTCCACAACAGAAGCATCTACAGGGCAGAGTGTTCACCAAACAAGATCCTCTCTGATCACCCACACAAGGAATAAAGTTGAGGTGTAACTTGAGGGATGACCAATACCACTTCAATTGCCACTGAAATGAGCGTAGGTGGAGATGCCTCTGCAAGGTGAGCTTCTCCAAGGACATGTGGCTGAGGATTATCTGCCAAAGCCAGCACTACAACCTCCCTGAGCCTGCTGGCATGAGAGTCAGAAGGAAAGACACTCACTGTTGCCATGTCTATAAGCATGCCCAGTTACTATGCCTATTGCTTGGTATGAGAGTGACTCTTTCCAGTACACTAGATCCCTAGATTGTGGCAAAATGCAAGTCAGCAGTCTCTGGTCTGGAGCACCTGCAACTCTGAAAATGCCAGAACTAGTCAGTCATCCAAGTAACACAGTGAGCATATACCCTGCAAATGGGCCAGAGCCAACACCAGGCACTTCCTGGCAGAGTGATGAACATGCACTTGAAAGTAAACATCCTTCAGGTCTACTGCAAGCTTGAAATTGCCCTCTCTGATGGAACCCCAAAAAAAAAAAAAAAAACTTCTTGTTTCCATCTTGAATAGAGCCTGAAAAACAAACTTGTTTAACAGAAAAAGAATAGAATGTTGACTGGTCTCCAGCTACCTGTTGCCTTTTCCACCAAGAGAAGGCAACTGTAAAACCCTGGAAATTAGCTGTCTAAGACTTCCAGTGCAATCTTCTCCAAAATCCCTTTCATCTCTGCCAACGGCCAGAGCTTGCAGGGATCCTTGAGGTTAAGACAAAAACAGTAAAGGTACCTTAATGGGGAGAGGGTGGGAGGGAACATTGGTTCTTGGAGGTTGTTTGGTAGCCATCCTAAAAGACTGACTACCCATGGATCTACCCCATCTCTGCTACACTGCCCAATGACATGACAGGCATCCCCCTCCAAGAGGCAAATGAAGAGGGATACTGCCAACCTCAGCATCCCCCTTCCTTTTTCTTTCCCTACTTCACTTCCTAGCCAAGGCTGGGGAAAGACAAAAAGACTGGGAAGGCTTCTCACCCTTACTAGAGGAAGAATTCTGGGTTCCTTATCTGGGTTTGCTGGAAGGAGGGCTCCTCCCAACACCAGATGAAGAAGGTATTGCCACAGTTACCTTCGCACCTTGGGGGTGGGTGTTTGTAGATCACATGGTAGATCAAAGAGTCCCCAGCTGTCAGTACATCTCTTCTCCATTTTACTCCTCAGAAAGATCAAGGAGGTCCCCAGAGACAGACTGTTCTGTAACAAGACTAGTCTCTGAGGAAACAGGTTAGCACCCTGATTTGAGAGGAAAGTTAGTGCTTTCTTCCCTGTACCAGCAATCTCCTTTAACCTCACTTTCTCATCCTCAGTTAAAATACCAGTGAAGGCAAAGCTAGCAAGTGTGTTCACCGGAGGTTGATCCCTGATGCTGCCTGAAGGCAGCCATGGTGACTAACTCCATATCTTCAGACTTGGCTGTCAAGAAGACCATATTTTCATGATGGTGTCACTCCAGGGCAAAGTCATTCATTTTCCTAAATACTACCCTATTCAATGGTAGAGCAGTCTTGACATTCTCTGACTCGTAAAACTTCCTCTAGCATGTCAACAGAAGGGGAAGGAGCTTGCTCAATCTGCTGGACATCAGTGAACTTTCTGACTGTCCTGGTCCAAAAAAAACTGGGCCAGCTGAGACAAAGGCAATGTGAACAACAAGCTCACTTCAAGTGACACACCCAAGGTCAACTCAATCAAAAGATCACTGAGTTCACAAATGAGTTCGATTACCTCCCAAAAGCATCATTTCAACTCAACCTGCAGTGGTTTAGGGAGGACCCAAAAAGGTTAGGTGGTGTCAAATGGGAGTATTCACTTCTGACAACACCTGTCAAACACTTTTTATCCTTCTGCCTCTTATTTCCAAAACTTTTCCACAGTGGAGACAAACTTGCACATCCTTGACAGGGAAGTTCAGGAATGCTTGTCCTACCCTGTCAAAAGGAGCAATAACAGTGAGGGTCCACATAAATGTACTACATGAAACACCCACACACTCACTCATGCACTTCACTCATCACTCTTCTTCAGAAAACCCATACAAAAAGAGTTTACCGGATACAAACTGGAGGAAAGGAACCTCCAACTGAACTTGGCAATCAAGCAGGAACACATCAAAGCATCCATAAATGACAGCAGCAAAAGAGAAAGTGTTTAGAGGCAGAAGGTGTGAGAGGGGTATTATCCCACTCATTCCCTTAACCACCAGTTAACTTAACCACCTTGTTACTAAGTTTCAAAGGCAAATTCCAGCTTGCTCTGAGAAATATGTCTAGATAAAAGGCAGCGGTTTGTATTTCCGTAAACCAACGTAGAGTTCCTGTATCACAAACTTTGGGTATGAAAGGATTCTCCCATGGGCTATATCCAAACAACTGAACAAATACACAGGGCAATCTGAATTTTACACAGTTATGGGAAACACACATGGCTTTTTGACATACATTTATAAAATATGAGTCATACATATTTAGATACTTCTAAAGATAAAAAAAAAAGTTATGAATCTATTTACTGAGTACATCAACAAATCTACAATTTTCTGGTGATTGGTCTACATGAAAAATATCTTGTACATAAAATTGTATTCTTTCTGAGGCAAAACAAAGGCACTTGACATGAAGGCCATCTTGTAACACTAAGTTTCATGCAAACATCCATCCTAAATACTGCAGGTTAAAACAGACCAAAAATTAATTTTAAAAAAGTAAATACATATATATAATATATACTTTCTAAGAGGAGCCCTTACTGTAACTAGCATGTAAGGACAACAGCAGAGAACATATTGCAAACCTAACCAACTTACTACCTGGGTTACTGATGGTTATTACTATATACTGAATACATAGGATGATACTACATACAGTGTGCCATACATGACACTAGAATTTCCAATTGATCTCTGCATCCCTTTGTTCCTCAGCTGCATTTTTTTTCCTTTTACTTTTCAACCATATGCTTCGGTCTCTCCCTACATAACTGCCTAACTCCTTGTACTTTACTTTGCTCCTTTTATAACAGCTCTCTTAAAAACAGATGCTATGGGCTAGTTTTTTCTGAATTATGAAATGTGAATCAGTGGTCTCATTAAACTGCTGTACTTTACAATTATGCTAACACAGTAATAAAAATACTCTTTAGATAGCAGTGAAGAAGAATAACTTAATTAGGATACCATCGTTAGATACCCAATAGAGGGTTGAGCAATCCACAATGCCATCCCCTATATGACTCTTCTATAAGCTAGCAAAATTGCTAGCAATATTATAAAATAAAAATAAACTTGAGCCCTAACTTAAAGGCTAGTATCTTTCTTCATTTTCAAAACTCTTTTGATACTTGGTAGATTTTGGTTCTATGGTCAGCATAATTCCTTTAACTGCTACCCTAAGCATTTTGAAAAGTTTAGGAGTGCACTAGCCTAACATGGGCTACTAGGCTAATTGGTGTTTCTTTGGTAAAATATGTCCAATCCTAACCTAAGCTTTATAACTAAGAAACCTAACCTAAACTATGAACCTTAAATACTAACATCTTAAACTTAGAAAAATATAATTCACAGGCGTGCATCAGTTTAGCAAATTCAAGGCCCCTTCATAAGCTAAAGTGCATAATATATGGAATGGAATGGAATATAAAATTTAAGCCAAAGGCCAAGTGCTGCGACCTATGATGTTATTCAGCACAGAAAGGTTAAGCGAGAGTTAAATGGTTTTGAAGGTGTAACAGGAGGAAAAAATTGCATATGCCCTTTGCAACAACTGTTAGGAGAGGGTGGAAGGTAAGAAGGAAGAAAGAGAATATGAATGAGGTACAGTAAAAGGAATGAAAGGGTCCCAGCTAGGGACCAAAAGACGCTGCAAAGAACCTTAAATAATACTTACAGTGCACTGCACAAGATGCACTGAGGGCACTACCCCCTACAGGAGATTAAGTGCCTTGGAGGGAGACGTAATTTTTTTGTGAACACTGGGCAATGGACAAATTATACTAAACTACTGAACTACACATGTAAATTATTGGAACTAAGCAGACTACTGTACTACCACGCCTTTGGTAACTACCAGTTTACATGCAATATGGGCACTGTGTTTAGTACCAGTCCCTTAGGGATGAATGTATTCTTTAGTTTTACCAATTAGGCTAGTCAGACCTAAGTAAATTTTACTGGGTAGAACTAAGTATTAGCTCTGTGTCAGGTATTACCCTGGAAATTAACTTTTTCTATAGTATTCTGGTTGCTTTTCAAGAATTTACCATTATTTTTTGTAGCTCGACTATAATTAACCTCAGAGCTGATTATATTTTTGCTATCGTGCATGAGCAGTGTTATAGGAGAACTTTTGGTAAAAAGTGGAGTTTCCTTCAATGGGTGGGGGCCAGGGGGCAAAGCACCCCTGCTAGTAAGACAGCCTACTAGGTTAGGTTAGTTAGGGTACATTAGGTTAGTATGGTTTCTTTTACAACAGATTTCTTTAGCCAATCCCTTCTTGAACATATGGCTTCCTAATGTCTCTCGTATTCACGGAATCGTTCCATACAGTCCGTGCGGAGCTAATACTTTGAAATACCTTTTACTGGCCTCAGCATTATTTAACCAAATCTCTTCCAAAACCTGAAATAAGCTTACCGCATGCTATCCAGTAACATCACTCACCTGAAATATCAAACGAGTGCCAATGATGTCCTATTTCGTTGCATTCGTATTTGTCTTTAATTATCGCTTTTCCTAGGCAAGAGCCTGTTCGGTTTTCTACAATACTAAAGAACCACTGGCTCCAAAAATACCAGAAGCATGTCCCGATCAGCAGTCTGGACATGTGCCTCTTGATCACTTCCCGTCGACCGCAGCCTATTGTTGCACTTGTTAGTAATATAAAAGCTCCAACAACCAGGATCATCCATGCCCACGCCACTTTGACGAAATACACATTGAAAACATTATCTTTCATGCCCATGTAAACCTTCGGCAGCGGCAGGAAATCACATATGAGTGACCCAAAGAACAAGCCAATGGAATAGAGTGTTATTTTAACTTCCGTCTGGACAAACAAGACTTTGCGGCAACCGTGAACAAGGATGAGACTCAGGACGTGTTGCACAGACGCTTGTTCAGGCAAAGGTTTGGTTCCCTTAGCAGCCCAACGACCTTTTTCAATAGGGGGTCGACAGGACTTGAAGGACTGGCCCGTGACGGACGACCCCCGGGCCTTCTTCGGTTGAGCACCTCCTGCAGAAGGCATCGCGACGGGAGACTCTTTTTCACTTTCCTTGGCTCAAAAACCCAAGCCGGGATCACGGTACGGCCACGTCGCCATTGACAAACGTGGGGACGTCGTCTAATCCAACACAGGTATCATCTGGCTCTTGGGCCAAATCTATTTCTGGACCAGTCATGGCCGCTCGGTCATTTGCTTCCCATTCCTCCGCTTTCGGGAAATCGGTACGTCGTTATTTAAAGGAACTCACAGAAGTCGTTGTCACATTTAACAAACGTATGACCTTCCCTTAAATGTTATATGCAGATACAAGCATGTCACTCACATACAGAGATAAAACGATTGTTAAAGAGTGGGCCGTCTCATGATTTGATTTCCTTGCCCTCTGTTAGCAGACGACAAAATGTTTTGTTTACTTCCTGTAGTTGCCAAAAGGCACCGGTATCAATGAAAAACGAAAATATTTATAAAACGTTAACTCTAAAGGCCTTTTTACACTCTCAGTCTACAAAATAATCAGTCGTTATATTTTTACTATCACTGATCAATTTATAAACAAACTCATTTGACATCGCGTTGTTTTCAATTTCCAGCGGAGAAATTGAAATAGCTGTCTTTAAGGAACGAACTTTGTGAATCACTCGGCAACAGTTACAATTAAAGACGAAATGCAATCATCTTTGTTCCTGTAGTAAATTAACAGACGTTGCGTACCAGATTACGCAGTTTGTACTACGCAGTGCCGTACTATTTACCTAAAAGCTAAAGATATAAAACTGCTTAATCAGACAAAGAAATACCACTGCGTACGATGTTCACAGTGTGATTAGCCAGTTTCCAATTAAAGCTTTAACGGAAGAGTTTTGGGACTTGACAAATGCTACAGGGGCCGGAACTTGGGTACATGATACAGTTCAACGTAATAGCCTACAAATTTTTAGTTTTCTGAAAAGAAAACTATTGTGCCGGCTTTGTCCGTCCGTCCGCACTTTTTTCTGTCCGCCCTCAGATCTTAAAATCTGCCAAGGCTAGAGGGCTGCAAATTAGTATGTTGATCCTCCATCCTCCAATCATCAATCATACCAAATTGCAGCCCTCTAGCCTCAGTAGTTTTTATTTTACTTAAGGTTAAAGTTAGCCATAATCGTACGTCTGGCAACGCAACAACACAGGCCACCAGGGCCGGCTGAAAGTTTCGTGGGTCGCGGCTCATACAGCATTATACCCAGACCACCGAAAGATAGATCTATTTTCGGTTGCCTTGATTATACGCTGTACAGAAAGCTGGATTGCGCCGAAGAAACCTCGGCGCATTTTTTACTTGTAACTAACGACGGAAATTTCTCAAGCATGTGCTCTGCGTAGTATAAACAAATTAAAATGTTTGTTACAAGGAATATCACATGAAGGAAAATGTCTTGTTATTTCATTACAGGGTTATATTTTTTCCACTTAGGGATTATCTCAATACACCTTAATGTAAAAGTAAGCTCACTGTGATCTTTTCACGTCTCTTATATCTGTGGTAATAAACTTTAAATCGGCTGGCATATGATAAAACAGAGACAGAAGCGATGTTACAACAATGATCTAATTATAGTTCTTGGAAAGGAAATTCTCTCTCTCTCTCTCTCTCTCTCTCTCTCTCTCTCTCTCTCTCTCTACACAAACAAACACACACACACACACACACACACACACACACACACACACACACACACACATATATATATATATATATATATATATATATATATATATATATATATATTTGTGTATGTATGTATGTACAGTATATATATAATACTGAAATTTCCAGAGGTACTTAGCGTTAAAAGACGTTTGGACGCGATGTTAAGCAGTTAAAGTATTAATATGTTATTGACCAATGTCTTAGTTGTTCCTTTTCTGGAACTAACTCCGGTTAGGAGAATCAGCTTAATATCAACTGGAAGCATTATGGAATGACGAGTTGGTGCCACCGTAAGTATCATACATAATTTTAGTATTATCCAAAATAGTAGTGTAAATGCTACAGTTTTTATTTTTAAATGCCCCATTAAAAATTTTACATTATTCTCCGTTGTTACTCAATGCGGGGTGCTCCTCGACATTACGTCAAACAATAGTCGTAATTTAGACATTTATGGACGAGTATTTTAATTTTTCTTCAACTCGTTGCTGCAGATAAAACGCTAATGTATTGCAATTCGTATTCTTTAAAACTTGAATCCAGTTATGTTAAAACTTCTGGAATGTTATGCATAAAACAACTTCGCATATTCTATTTTGAATTCTTGACAATGCACTTTTAAGACAGTTTTTCAAGAATTTCTCTGAAAGATGTCTTTTGTGACTAGAATTTCCTTTCATTTCGAATTTATGTGGGACTTTCGAATTTAATCACATAACCAAAATTATGTCGATCTTCAACCTAAAAGTGACTTTCATTATTGTGGTGATGACGATAAGAATTTAGTAGTATTTATGGTACTGTTGGGACTCTCTTGTGCCGATATTAAAATTGTCTTTAACTACTGTCTAAAATACTGGCAGTAGTTGAAAGAATTTCATTACATAACCGGTGGACTCAACTAGATGCTATCTTTTGCTATTCTGGCAATGGTAAACTCGATTTGCATCATATACCCAGTATTAACAGGTATTCTTATGTCAACTTTCAATCTAAAACAGTCTATTATCATTTTAGGCTAATAACCTTTCGCAATACCCCATTCAGTGGGATATACATACATACATACATATATATGTATGTATTTATATACATATATATAATATATATATACATATATATATCATATACAACCTTCAGTGTAACAGTGTCTTTTACAACTTTGGTAACGATGATTAGAATTCCATCATATATCTAATATCGATGGGACACTTTCATGTCAATCTTCAATCTAAAACTATCTTTCACTAGTGTATTTTCGCGATGGCGGTAAGAATTAATGACATACCCTCTATGAGTGAAACTTGTAAATCCAAACTCCAGTCAGAAAAACTGTATTTTACCATTCAGGCAATTGCGGTAAGAATTCCATGACATAACCAGTATCGGCGGGACTTTTTTATGTCAACCTTCAACTTAAAACTTTTTTTATTGCTGTGTTTCGACAATGGTAGTAAGACTGAGTTTAGTTTTCTAAATGAAAGTTTATTTTGATGTTTTGGTAATGGTGATTAAAACTGCATGACATACCTACACTGGTGGGACCAAGGTCTTTTTAATATAATCTTAAAAGACCTTGGGTGGGACTTTCCTGTCAATCTCTAACCTTAAACGGTCTTTTGCTATTTGGGTAGTGGTTGTTAGAATTCCAGCACATGCCCAGTTTCTTTGAGAATCTTGTTAGGCGTACTAAGCCTTGCCAACAGGTCGCTTCTCTCGATCTATTTCATAAGACTCCTTTATTATTATATAATGTAATTTGAACTGAAATGTCACATTTTGTTTACTTCCATGTTCAGTACTTTGATGGATGGCCATCAATCAAGACCAAAGTAACTGATACATCAGGGCTAATCACCTCATGCAAAATAATACTCTTAAACCTGTCAATGATAATACGTGTCTGGTATGAGCGTTAAAGGGTGACAATAAGTCCCGTGAGTCAACGGAGTTGGTCTGACATTGTCAGAAAAACTGCCAATTTTTTGTCCGAATTTGCAAATATTTACTTACGATAAACCAGGCACAACTTTAGGCCCAGCATTTCTGTAAAATTATAAAATGAAAGCATTTGACCCAGTCCTCCCTGAAATAAAAACTCGCAATATCAATTTACACAAATAAAAAAATCGTTTATTGCATAAGAAAATCTACTTAACGTTTAAAAAAAAAGTGTCTTATAAGAACTTTTCTTGTAATGCTAAAATTTAAGTGGGCGTTGTGATTGTTTTTACGATCCATTTTTATCATTTTGTTAATTTCATTCAACAAAAGATATGAAATGCCAAAAACTGTCGTCGTTGTTATTTGCATTACACCATCAGACAATTCATAATTCAAGGTAATTACCAATAGCTTCATCGAAAACATCCTACCGCATGTAAAATATGTGGATGAATAAGTTCCTTTAATACAGATGTATATATTCAAGAAGTCTTAGCAGGGCTTCAACATAAGTGTAACCATGGTGGGACAGGGCAGGATTCCTGGGACAGGGGGCTGGGCGCAAATTTCCACCGTCAGTGCACCTCATGCGGTGCACTGCAGGCATTCCTAATGGTTATTTGCGGCGTCCCTTCGGCCCTTGCTGCAACCCCTTTCATTCCTTTTACTGAACCTCCATTCATATTCTCTTTCTTCCATCTTATTTTCCACCCTCTTCTGGCAATGGATTCATAATGCAACTGCGAGGTTTTCCTCCTGTTACACCTTTCAAACCTTTTTACTATCAACTTCCGTTTCAGCGCTGAATGACCTCATGAGTCCTAGCGCTTGGCCTTTGGCCTAAATTCTATAGTCTATCTTCTATCTATCTATTTTAAGATAGCAAAAGTAAAGAAATGCAATATTACAACGCAGGCAGCAATCCACGCAAAAGCTAAAGTATATGTTATGCAATTAAAAAGCACTGAAAAATGCTAATGATGTTTTATGGGAGTAAATAATTATTTCTGTTCCACATTTTATTTCTATCCAGCAAACTAAATACTTCATTTGGTAGTGTACTTCTTAAAATTAACCTTTAAGCTATGATAGCCTATACGCTCCTTTTACCAAAGGTCTGCTTTCAAGCAAGTCATCTAACAAACGGCTTTCCTGATTCACCCATTTATGTCTTTCCTTCAACTGTCAAGCTGTATGGTAGGCTTTCTGCTTCTGATTTTTTCCTGACCTACATATTCTCGTTTTGTTCCTTTATGAAGCAGATCTGTCTCTTCCTTTAGGATTAAGCCCTACAATCATTTCTTCCTTTTATTTATTTTCTTCCGGCCTGGGCAAGAAAAGGGCATCAGTTTTCCCGTCCCATCAATCTTTGAAAAAATACTGTCCTGGTTAATTTCAGAGAAGTCCATTAAAACAAAGAACTTTCTGAGAATACTACGTCTCCCCTTCTAAAACCGAAGATTTGACATAACACAAACACAAAACAAATAAATCAAAATAACAAATAAAACTAAAACCTGGACCCAAAACTCGTAGACTGATAAAGCCCCGGTAAGTGAGGGCGGGAACGCCGAGGCTCAACCCGTCATATATTAATATGAGAGCGGAGGAGTTTTCTAGGACATAAGAATTGAGATTAATCACGTTATTTAATTACCAAAATGTGCTCAGCCAGCCTTCATCACCGCCACCAGCCACATGAAAAATTAGCCGCACTGTATTTTAATTATAGCGCCAAGAATTGTGTTCGTTGACACGGCGTTGGGAGGGTCGAGGGTGGGGATGGCGATGGGGGGGGGGGGACGACGACGCCAGAAGGAAAGAATGGTGTGGGGAAGGATTACTTGCAAGAGACGGAGAAGAAGAAGAAGAAAAAGAAGGAGAACGGGAAGTAGACGCAAATATAAACAAGAGCATGAATACAGAAATGGCTACCGTTGTATAACAGTAAACACGTCTAGCTTTGTGCGTAAATGTAACACTTGAAACCATAGTCATATACATTTTAGAATGAATACTGTAAGTATGAATACGTGGGTGTCTGCTGCGACAGAATCATCGTAAGGAATGAAATTTAAGCTAATTCGATATTCACCTAAATCTAAAGCACCATCAAAAGCATGAAAAAAAAAATCGAGGCAAATCCTAGATTACTGATGCATTTCTTAACGTTCATGGCCTTGGCCAAATGGACTCGTTATGAATGAGAACTGGAGCAAGACTCATGTTAAAGAAGTTCGACAGCTCTCCCGCACCCGCCCTCAAGAAAGGTAAGATTTGTTCGAAATTGGGCCATAAACAATAAAAGGAATGGGAGCCTGATTAGCTTAACTGTGTGTTATTAGGACGTGTCTAATTCCCAGAGCGGATAGCAAAGACTAGAACAGAGTATTTTTAAAAGCTCAAGAAAAAAGTTTCCAAAACAATGCAATCATAAAAGACTAGTTTCTTATAGCTGTGGAAGTTCCGCTTGCTGAAACTTTCTATACACCGTAAATACTGGCACGTGTTCTGGTACCCGCCAGTAAGAGCCAGAATTTTAGTCCCCCGAAATTTTGGGCACCTAAAACTCTAGCACGTACTGGCCCCTGCCAGAATACGTACCAGTATTTTAGATGCCTAAAACACTGGCACATACTATCACATGCCCGAATAAGTGCCATAATTTTAGGCACCTAAAACTCTAGCACGTACTGGCCCCTGCCAGAATACGTACCAGTATTTTAGATGCCTAAAACACTGGCACATACTATCACATGCCCGAATAAGTGCCACAATTTTAGGCACCCAAAATTCTGGCACAAGCCAGTACGTGCCAGTATTTTAGGCACTAAAATACCGGCACGTACTGGCACATGCCAGAATTTTAGGTGACTAAGATACTGGCACATACTCTGGCACATGCCAGTAAGTGCCAGTATTTTAGGTACCTAAAATACTGGCATGTACTGTCAAGTGCCAGGGTACTTGACAGAATTTTAGGCACCCAAAATTCTGGCACATACTCTTTCACGTGCCAGTATTTTAGACACCTAAAATACTGGCACATGCCAGAATATGTGCCACTATTTTAGGCACCTAAAATAATGGCACGTACTGTCACGTGCCAGAAATTTAGGAGCCCAAAATTCTGGTACCTATTCTGGCACATGCCAGAATATGTGCCAGAATTTTGGGCATCTAAAACTCTGGCACGTACTGGCACATGCCATAATTTTAGGTGCCGAAAATTCTGGCACGTATTCTGGCACCTGCCAGTAGGTGCCAAAATTTTAGGCGGCCAAAATTCTGGCACATGCCAGTATGTGCCAGAATTTTAGGCACCCAAAATTCTGACATGTACTGGCATGTGCCAGAATGCGTGCCAGAATTTTGGGCGCCTAAAATTCTGGCTCTTACTGCATATATATTATGGTAAATGTAGAGATGGCCGCACGAAGGTCTCCTCTTTTAATATAATTTTTTGGTTAAATAATATGGAAAATGGTGTATATAATGCTGCGCAGGTGAGATAACTTGAGAAAATTACCAAGATGATGAGAAATTTGCTGTCTTTTGATTATGTTTTTAAAGTATTCCCGAGGGGCTGGTACTAACATGGTGGAAGCTCCGTGGATGCCACGTTTAGTTCCAGCCCCTCTGGGGTGAAAGTAAAAATGTAGAAAAAATATGGTAAATTTATCATTACCTCAGTAAATTTCTCAAATGATCTCACCTGCATTATATACACCACTCTGTACATTGTTTAGGCAAAATATTATATTGAAAGAAAAACGATATGTTCGTGCAGCCGTTGCTTTTTTACATTTACCCTCCCACACACATATATAGATATATATATATATATATATATATATATATATATATATATATATATATATATATATATATATATATATATATTATATAAGGTGTTATAATATATATAACCATTTTATAAGTGTTTATATGTCTCTGTGAAAATTTTGATGTTCTGCTTGCAGATTCGTCATTCATTGTGAAGATGTGATTTTAAAATGTCTTTTTCTTGCAGGTAATTTGTATATCGTGTAATCTTACAATGCTTTGGTATGTTTTTCCCTTTGTTTAATATATGGAATTGTATTATGAACGATGAATTCCTAGCGTATTTTTAGCACCGCCGAAGAGAGAGAGAGGGTAAGATGTTATCGCTTCCATATTTGCACAGGTGTCCAATAATTCACGCTTAGGCAAAAAGACCCCTCTTAACTTATCGTGATGAGTTGACAGCTAGCAGCCAGTTGCCTATTATACATTCATCATGTATGTCTAACGTGTATTTATTCTTTTCGTAATCTGAGAAAGAGAGAAGGAGGAACAGTAAGAGAGTTGAAGTTGACATGCTGTCAGCCAGCCAATTTTGGGTCTAAAAGCATTTCCTTTTGCTTGTTCAGGTGGTTTGAGTGTCCCATGAAATGTCAGTCATAGATAAGGCGCTTGAAGCTCAGCCGTGTATGTATTCATACACGTGTATTACTTGTGTATGTATGTGTGAATATATGTATACTCTATGTATCATGTATTCTGGAAGGGCTTGTTGGAGTTAAAAGTGCAGTGCTGTTCCAAAGACAGTCAGTCAGCCATAGGGGTCCCTGAGATAAGCATCTCTCTCTCTCTCTCTCTCAATACTGAAGGGTTACTGTTTGTAAAAGCTCTGTTAAAACTCACCCCAGGAGTGTGTTAATTTTGTAGAAGGTGATCAGAAATATTGTTTTGTGCAGTATTGTGAAAAATGTGTAATGGTGTAATAATTACAAAAGGTAATGTGGTGATTACTGAGTTTTATAATATTAAGAGTTAAAGTGATATTCTAGGTAAAAGAGAATTATTACTTTGAATAAGTCTTAGTGGCTTGGCAGTGTTGTTTATAAGAAAGTCTTAGAAAGACGTGAGTTTAACTTTTTCTTTTTTTTAAAAAGAGAAATGTTCTTGTGAAAGATTGATATAATCTTTAGGCACATTTTTGGTGGTTGGTATATTTCCATTTTTGCATATTGCATTCTTATATGTCTGTGCTATCATATTACTATAATTTTATAATTACTGTGTTTTGCTGGTGATTTCTTAACATTTTGGTTAGTGCCTACCTGTTATTGAGATTTTGGAGAATGTTTATGTGGGTTCCAGTCAGTAATATTTTGGTGAATGTTTGTGTTAGTTAATCAGGTATATACTTGGCACTTGAGCGATAGTTAATGGTTTGAATCTTACCTAACCAAATTGCTTTCTTAATAAATTAGAGTTTGTGAATTAAACTTGATTAAGAAATACTTAAATCTTACACTGTTGTCAATTAATAGTAAATCTTTTGAGATTGTGAACTTTGCATATAACTTTTGAACTTAGAAATAAACCTTTTGTTTAAAGTTTTTAAAACACTGTGTTTCATTTTGACCACCAATAATTAGAGACATTAATGAATGTGTACAAGGTAAGTGATGTATCTGTTTGTTCAACTGAGACTTATCTAGGTAAAATAGAACCAGAGAGACAGCTACAGTGTTTGTTGAAGTAATACCCATTTTCCACTAGTCTGGATATATAACTTAATAATTGTTGCCTCATCCATAACTTGATGAAGTTACATTGATTTTCTCAAGTGATAAGTAAGTTTTATTGGATTATTGTACCTTTAGTGATTCAGTCAAAACTCTTTGTTATGAGGTTTCAAGTATCTGGTCGATGTGAGGTAACTTCTTGGTATTATTATGAGTATAATAACCAAGTGCTTGATCACTTCGTGACAATATATATATATATATATATATATATATATATATACATATATATATATATATATATATATATATATATGGTAATCCTACATATATATATATATATATATATATATATATATATATATATATATATATATATATATATTGACTATTTATCACATCAGTTTAATTCATATACAATCAGAAAGTAAAAAAAAAAAAAAAAAAAAGGAAACGTCCTTAATAAAAAAAATATCTTACCTCGATAGTAATATATTTTCATATATCTGCTTTTGTAAACAGATAAACTGCTCACTTTTTCAGGTGATAAAAAAGTGGCCTGAAAACAGTCCCGTGCCATTCGACCTGGTTTGGACGAATCAGGACACAGTGACACACTAACCAGTCGGCCACCGGTTGTATTGTGTCAATCTCTGCTTCTGTAAGTCCTGATTCCCAAATATCCGTCGCTGCAGATCGATCCCACGGGACGGTGGACTTATTATCACCTAAAATTCTTCGGTAACATATATGAAAATATATTACTATAGGTAGAGTGAATTGGATATTAAAGGACGTTTATAAGCTTTATATTATTATATATATATATATATATATATATATATATATATATATATATATATATATATATATATATACTGCTCCCTTGTGTGTGTTTGTTTAAGTTTTCTTTCCTGTTTTCAATTTCTTCTTTCAACAGATCTGCAAACAGAACTATATTTGCTAAACAATGAGCAGTTTATCTGCTTACAGAAGCAGAGATTGTTAAAAAAAAATACAAAGGGAATGAAGCTGTGCACCTCACGCGAATAGTGTAGTGTGCTCGCAACTGTGTTTGTGGAGTAGGCGCTTAGAAACCAGGTAGGAACTTGGCACGGGCTCTTGCTCTTCAGCAGCCACTTTTTTATCAATCTGAAAAAAAGCGAGCAGTTTATCTGTTTACAAAAGCAGAGATTTACGATTTTCTCAAAATTCTATGGGTCCGTATCCCCTAAGATATTTTTTTGTTTATTAACGTTTCCCCTTATTCCTTTTTTTTTTTTAACAATTTCTGCTTCCTTAAGCAGTTAAACTGCTCGTTTTTTCATTGTTTTCTATGATTCAATTAACATTTGATAATAAATGCCTGTGCTGATCTTGACTTTACGTAATGTAGTGAATTTGGACCCCTAAACTGTAGGATTACCATATATATATATAAATTATATATATATAGTATATATATATATATATATATATATATATATATATATATATATATATATATATATATATATATATATATAAATTATATATATATATATATATATATATATATATATACATATAATTATAATAGTATACCAAGTAACATATCTCGTTTTCTATAACACTTTATTCCACCGTTTTCTATGACTTCCGTACATAGGAATACTTCAATAACCATAAGCTAATTCCATATTTTACAAACCTTTTACATTCTCTTTCTAGCTTCCATGAAGCTTTAACTTAACCAAATTTATATACCTGTAGTTCCTAAACGAAATCATTAATGAAAAGCGTAGCAGAATGTAGAAAATTTTCTTGAATTACGAAAGATATTTTTTATATATAAAAAAATCAACGAATTCAGCCGAATAGCATCTCAGACTGGAGGCAGACTGTGTGAATCCTGTTCCACTCCTTTTTAAAGACACGAGTGCCAAATCGTAAAGAGGCTACCATCGTATTATGGATAAGTTAAGGCTTACCTTTAAATATCTCAGGGCAAAACTTAATTCATGAAATTTTTTAAAATAAGATTTGGTGCAAAAATTATGGCTAGAACAGACTAAATGGTGAAATCATTAGAATTAAACTCACAAGATTTGGGAGTACCATCAAGTACTTGAGAAATTCTTTCAAGAAACTATTCTCTAGCCTTATAAGGTAATTTCTTGCATAATTTCTAAAGCTGCTCTTAAATCTGGGGAGATTCATTTTCCTAATTAAGTTAATGACATTAAAAGTCTTATTTTACATCAACCGTACTTGTACACCTTTTATTTCACATCTATTCCACTCTGTTGAAAGACTGCGTGTGTGTGAGTGTGTGTGTATGTGTGTGTGAAAAATTATGCCACCTATTGGTAATGTTAGGAAAACACAGTTCCTATAGCTTTCTTCAAGGAAAGACAGAAACTAGTCTTTACAACAACAAGAATTAGGAAGTGAGCCCTTCTAATATTCAGTAGAGTGGCAGACAATACTTCCAGTGCCGTAGCCCACAGAGAAACTGAAGAAAAACTTTGCCCCTGACAAAAAATATAATAATAATAATGTTCAAGTTAACTTTTACAGAAAACTCTGCTATAACCTTGCCTTGTGACCAGACATTTCAGTTATTTTCAATATCTTTTCTATTGTGGTTCCTTTGAAAAGTTTTCGTACACATTGAAAAGAATTACCTGAAAACTGACAAAGCTCATATCCTTCGACCAAGAATATAAAACTTTAATTAACATTAAATACACAAGTGACTCTCGCCTTATGTCACATTTTAATTGATTGTGTAAACTCATGATCATTGAAAGTCATGGCTACATACCTGCTGATTATGATATGTTGACTTCATAATGAAAGAACGAACTTTGAGAGAAGTTGCAGGAACGTATTCAGTGAGAAGAGAGGTAAAGAATCGTGTCGAACCATCTTCCATAAATATTATACTATTATTCATTTTCGTAGTGGTAATTTAGAACACTAGTGAGGGTTTCCATTAAAAGGCTGCTATAAACATGCAAACGATTCCTATTTACAATATAACGTCAAGCTTGGCGTTGCAAGCTCCTGTCCTTATATTACGAGATTTACGCATTTTCCCGCTCCAAGAGTTGCACAAGTTTTCATATTTTAAGCATAGAGCTAGAATGACCCTGGACATCACCCCAAAAATTAACAGTTTCGAACAAAAACAGAAAAATACCCGCTTCCGCTTTCTTTCTCCTCCAAACATTCTGCGCGGGCAACATAATGTTTCTTATTTACTTTTAGGGACTTTTCCTCCGGAACCACATCTGTAGCGGTAAACGGCGCCATTACCAAGTTATAAAAATACTTGGTTTGCCATTTTCAGTTGGATACCGCCAGCAACGACCGGAAGAAAATGTTAATACAGACTTGGCCGAATCGGTATTCTCATGGAGATAACAAAAGACGAAGCAGACCAGTTAATGAGGCAGAAAGTGAAACCGTAATTACGAGGAGTAATTAAGGGAACATCGAAGAGAATAAAACCGACAGGATGAAGCCGAAAGGGAAGATGGCGCCCTTAATAAAACGGGGAAATAAATTCTGAGCTTAGACAGCAAAGCCCCCAACATTCTCTCTTAATGAAACCAAGGATAAAATCATAGTCTGGCTTAGATGAGCAGTAATTTAGACCTGAGCGAGGCGAAAAAGTTGGAGAGATAATAGGAAAACTTTTTAAAAAGTAATTAGGGAATTTCTTTTGATGAGCCCCGGGATGGACCTCCACCACCACGGCCGGCCAAGTCACAAAGAAGAAGAAGAAGAAGAAGAAGAAGAAGAAGAAGAAGAAGAAGAAATGGTAGGCCCCGGGGTGGGAAGGACAGGGGGGTTAGCAAAGGAAAATGGTGATCATATCCTTTCTTTTAATCAAATAATGCACCCTTTGAGAGTACTTTGTTGGTTGCTTATTAACAGCACGACTGTGCACATTACAATGTCATTTGTATTATTTTTTGGTTTCATAGCATGATTATGGTCATCATTAACCGGTAAAGAAAGGAGTGAATCTCAAAATTTTTCCGAACTAAACGTTTGAATCTTCAAGAAGTCCATAAAGTTTGGCTTCAATAAGGTAGATTAAAGCCTGTCTCCCAGTTCTTGAGAGAGAGAGAGAGAGAGAGAGAGAGAGAGAGAGAGAGAGAGAGAGAGAGAGAGAGAGAGAGAGAGAGAGAGAGAGAGAGACGATATGGCGAATACTAGAATGGGGAAGACCCGCCCGCCTTTTCAGTGGAAACCTCATGCCTTTCAATAATTTAAAAGTGTACTGGGCTATATCATTCTCACAAAATAAGTCCTCCATATCTTATATCAAGAATCTCATTCCCTAAATAGTTATCAACAATTTAACTTGAATGTGGGTTTACATTACTCTCTTGTGGACCATGATTTAGGAACAAAGATCCTAGTCAGTACCTTAGCAGAAGGAGAAATTGTTCTGTGCAAGATCTTACTGTCATCCATACTATGGAATAAATCTCAATACAGTGAATGACCTTTCCCCCATAATTGGAAAGCCAAAAATAAAGTACTGAGGAAAAGGAAACAACTCTATCTATTCGCAATGCGATTATGCAGGCTAATGTCTTATTTTATTTATTTTTATAAAAACAGTTGATAGTGCCAAACATTCGATCTTCAGGATGCCAGAGGCATGAACCTCATGTGGATGATAATGTAATTCTCAGCCAATGAAACACAAAGAATCTGTGGCTGAAACGGGGTTCAGCATTCTTGTGCATATGTACTAATTTTGAGGGGGAACACTGTTAGCTTCTCAAACAACAGTAATGCTTTTGCTACACAAATTTCCACTGTACATAAGGTACTCAGTTAGTTACTTGATATCATAAAGTCCTTACAACAAAACAAAATTGCGTTGCTCATTGATCATAGCCTTTATAAAAAGGCAGTTGAAATTAACCGGAAATCGCAAAAAGACATTTCGAAATGCTTTCTCTAGGAATGGAGGCTTTCAGTACAGCATAATAAAAAATACCGAAGGCTGCAACTTTGGCTCAACAAGCAACATGCGGTGAAAGACCATGACACTAGGACACGTGTAGTACAATGAAGAAAATTGCTCAAAAATTCAGACAGGACAAACCTGATCAAAGTTCTTGGTTAAAAATTGGAGAGCACAACAAAATCAGATCAAGCTGCGGGGTCAGTGTCTCAGTACAACTGTACTGTAGGTGACATTATTACTTTTTAAACAGAAAAAAAAACTGGCAGGAGGACGAGGAGCTAAGGCCTTCACAAGAGAAGGCTGATAACATGTCTGTTCTCACATGTTCGTCGTGCCTCAAAATACAGGACCATTGTTGTTGTCAGTAAGGACAGATCTCATGAGCCTGTTTCAGAAATATAGGACAAGGAACATACTGGCATATTCAAGGGTAGAGCTGAGTCAAATATTCTTCCTCCCTTTAAAGACTTTGCACAAGCACATCTCGAGGTCAAACAACCAACCGGAATTTTGGAGGCAATGCCTGAAAAGAAACCCTAATGTACCTGAACCAGAAGTAGCACTTTTATTTTGTATATTTTAAATTGTCAGTTTCATTGCCAACATTTAAAATCAGATGTATTACCATCCATGGACACTAGGCATTTTAAAATGAAGGCCAAAACACTGAATAAGTTTGTACCATCAAAGGGACGCGGATGGTCAACTTTAGCTGACGGGTGGGAGGAAGGACGTTCTTTCAAGTGTGTATGCACAAGCAAACTTCCAGAATGTATATATCTTGCCAAAATCATACATGCTCAGAATGTGCAGATTCCAGACATATAGTACCAAATACAGGAGGTGGCAGGTGAATGCAGGCCATTGAATATATCGCTCTAACTGATATGCAAATTTTAAACATCATACAATTGTTTTTGACAGTTACCTCAAATTAGGAACCCTAACATAGTACAGTGATCTAAATGCTATCAACTGGGACCTTTTGTCAAAAAGTGAAGAGAAAACAATGAAACGTTATTAATGTAAGATATGAAAGGAAACTTATTAAGTAGGGATATGCTGTCAATCAGATCTATATAAATGATAAATGAATGCTTGTGAGAGTTACCTCAAAACTAAGCGACTTTATCATTAAGACAAATGGCCGTCATTCTAGCGAAAAAGTGAATCCAAAAAGAGAAGTTATTAAATACTTGATAAACTCACTTGTTGACGCCACTAAAAATCAAAATCAAAACAAATTTTTTATGCACCCTGGGAAATGCACCATATAATGAGTTATTTTTTTTTACTTCTGCTTTTCAAGTAAAATACAGGTCGGGGCATGTAATTACGGTGTATATAATGCACATTTAATTTACCCTAAATATGTTTTCTGATTTTTAAATGAAAAACGCATTTCGACAAGCATCAAAAAATAGCCCACAGGCACTCTGCTTCAGAGAAATTGCAAATGGAATTTGCTGCCAAGAGAAGTATCAGTCGAACTATCTGGAATGTGGACTAAAAAAAGGATACGTTGACTCAATGTAACAAGATAACTTCTGAGGGAGAGAAGAATTCCGGGAGGAAAATTTTGATGCCTTCAAAGAACTGAATGCAAGTAGTCAGGTTAACTGGGTCGGAGGCAAAGTGGTTCTTAATTTTTTGTTGTTTGAAAATTATTTCCACTGACAATTTATGTCTTAAGGAGACAAACATACACATACAACTACACAGCACATACATACATAATATATATTATCCATACATGTGTAGTTATATGTGTATGTTTGTCTCATAAGAAATAATTTTCAAACAATAATATATATTGTCATATAGAAATAATATTTATAAATAATAATATATGTAAATTATATACTGTATATATATATATATATATATATATATATATATATATATATATATATATATATATATATATATATATATATATATATATATATTTTATATATATATATATATACTGTATATATATAAAATCATCATCTCTTCCAATGCCATCATGTTTCCAATGCCATATGTTGCAAAGGGTAAAATTTCGACACTCATGTGTTTCCCGAGCATTATATTCCACAAATCTTCATTCAACTCCAGCTCCCTTCTGACAGTTTTTATCCAAATATATATATACAATATATATATATATATATATATATATATATATATATATATAAACATATATATATTATATATGTATATATATTTGTATATATATATATATATATATATATATATATATATATATATATATATATATATATATACACACACACACACATTTTTTCCATAAGAGGGGGCGGCCTCTTGATAAGAGCAACGACAATCACTTCCATTTCTATACATTAATTTTGAATCTCGATTAAAACTCCAGTGCCGAAAACCTACAGGCAAAACGAATCAGTAGTGCCGTTATTCACCTTATTATTTTTAGCACATTTTTTGCGCTTCCTGAATATTAAGAACCTTCCTTTCCGATGCCTCTAACACACCGTATACCCAGTACTTTCTAGGTTTTCTGCTCATTCTCCTTACTATATCTTTCCAATAAAAAACTGTATTCAACTACCTATCATTCTCCATTCTTTCCACGAGACTAAGCCATCTAAAACCACTCTGACCCATCGTTTCACTTCTACGTGTCATCACAATTCTATTCCCACTCTTTCAGTTCTTTGAACCCTTAACGCGACTTATATACAGTGCTACATATAAATTTCTTCTGAAGAGCTCCACAAAACTTTTTTCCTTTCCTTTGAACCAGGTATCTACACTTTACTTGCGTATTTATGCATACACGTGTGTGTATGTGTGTGTGTGTGTAGCGGAGACTAAAATTTCCAAATAAATGAAAACAAACGGAGAAAGTTATTTTCTGAGAAGTACCTCTACCCCTTTTCAGACAACAGTGGGTTGCACACAGGACCAGAATTTATGCAAGACTTTGCAAGAAGACGTTTCTAGATCGCGGGTAGTCACGGGGTATGAGGTTTATTAGGTTTTGGCTAAGCTTTAAGGATGGTATATGTTCATATGGCCGATCTTACCTTAAGATAGATTCATGGTGTCCCAGTTAATGCTTTGGTGGGTAATACCTATTTGATTAAAAATGACGGAATTTTTAGAATTTAACTTTCTTTAGTTCTTGAGATTTTTTGGAAACGGCTTTCTTTGTCCCTGAAACTCACATAAGATTTATTGCTTTCCTTGCAAGGTATCCTTTGTAAGTCAATATCTTAGACTGTTGATCCGATGGTGTTGGGCAGCTAAAAGCCAAATGATTGTCTTTCGCAAAGTTTCACTGAAATTCTGATTTGCTTTATAAACAACTTTCTGAGTGACATAGTTGAGCTATTTAAGAGGTGATAGTTATTACATACGTTACCTTTGTACTCTTGAGAACAAATCCTTAGTGCACATAAAAGACAATCATTTGGCTTTTAGCTGTCCAACACCATCCGATCAACAGTCTAAGATATTGACTTACAAAGGATACCTTGCAAGGAAAGCAATAAATCTTATGTGAGTTTCAGGGACAAAAAAAGCCGTTTCCAAAAAATCTCAAGAACTAAAGCAAGTTAAATTCTAAAAATTCCGTCATTTTTAATCAGATAGGTATTACCAACCAAAGCATTAACTGGGATGTCTCAAGAACTAAGAAGATACCATGAATCTATCTTAAGGTAAGATCGGCCATGTGAACATATACCATCCGTAAAGCTTAGCCAAAACCTAATAAACCCCATACCCCGTGACTACCCGCGACCTAGAAACGTCTTCTTGCAAAGTCTTGCATAAATTCTGGTCTTGCGTGCAACCCACTGTTGTCTGAAAAGGGGTAGAGGTACTTCTCAGAAAATAACTTTCTCCGTTTGTTTTTATTTATTTGGAAATTTTAGTCTCTGCAACACACAAACACAGACACACACACATACACACACACAAACACACATATATTTATATATAATTATATATGAATGTTGCAGTGATCAATGTTGTCTTCCTTTCTTGTGAGCCAACCCCTTTTAGGGCAAACATATTACCTTACAACTTACAAGGGTAACCTTCGAAATTATAGAGCATAAGAAATTATCAGCTTGGAAAAAAAGATCTCACTGATGACATTTCTCAAATCTTAAGAGATTATCTTAGATATCATGACAATCTTTTTACAAACCGCAAGGAAAAAAGAAACACCTACAGACATTCAAGCAAGTCATATTGCGACCCCCCCCTCCCTAACCCCTTCATCCCGAACCTCAATAATCATAGAACTAAGAGGTATCCAAAATCCAAAATCCCGCCCCCTCCCCAACCCAACTCCTCCCGAGCCCATCTTTGCCACCAACTTCGCAAAACGATAAAAAGCGCGCGCCCGGGAGGAATAAAATTGGCGGTAAAAATCCTGCTGTCTCTCTTAATGGCCACGCTTCACTTGTCGCTCGCTGGAAACTTTCTCATATTAAAAGTTAGATTAAAAACTCATTATGTAATACGACTTTCATCAGAGGACAAATCTTCTCTCTCGCACACTGACTTTGACTCTCAGATTAATGAGCAATTTGAGTTTCCACCTCCCAGCGGACGCTTCTCGCTGCGCTTCGTGCGTCTCTTTTGTCTTCGCTCGCTCGCTGCTCAGCCGCACAGCTCAGCTGACGGTTAGTAGGTATTATCTGGTATAGATTTCTTTCTCTTTTTCTTATTTTGCTCAAAAAGATTCGAAACTCTTACAAAGATACGATGGCTTATGTCTTGTACTGGTTATTATTATATCTACGAGTGAAAATGGAGAATTATATCGCAAATGAACAAATACTGATTTTCAGATTCGCGTTTAAAAATGTCGTATATTTGACTGTCTTCTGCAGCTTTATGAGAAATTATATCTAGCCCGGTGATTATTCCTAATGAAAAAGTGAATGAATTTAATGAAAAAACTGAATAATTAATAACTTAATTGTAATACAATTAATCAAATTATAATGATTTAATATCAGCGAAATCAACATTTTTGCTTTTTTCATTTACAGCTCTATTTTTTTTTTGTATTGACATTCTAATTGGCTCGGCTCAAACTAAAAATCCCGACGTCTTTTTTTTTTTCTCCTTCCTCTTTTTGGACGAAGCAGAAAAGTGGGGCAAATGATAAAAGTCTAATTTGTAAAAGGGAATTCTAACCTTTGCGAAATAAATTTAATCCTGTCTGTATTTACATAGTGATGTGGATCTTCCCGTCCGTTCCTCGGCCGTACGGACGCTTCGGGTGCAGTCGCGGCTCGGTGCTTATTTGGATATAAAAAAGAAATTATTAAATCTCGTTCTTAGTTTCAAAAATGAAGGCGTCTGTCTGTTGCTGTTTATGAGTAGTGACAAAGACACTATTACAGTTAATAATAATAATAATAATAATAATAATAATAATAATAATAATAATAATAATAAGTGGTTATGACCTTTTAAATAATAATAATAATAATAATAATAATAATAATAATAATAATAATAATAATAATAATAATAACAATACTTTCTTCATTGTTTCAGTGACTCATGTGGTTATGAGATTTTTATAAATAATAATAATAATAATAATAATAATAATAATAATAATAATAATAATAATAATAATAATAATAATAATAATAATAATATGACCTACTATCATTTGAGAAAAGAAAAAGAAGAAAAAAAAGAGACAAATAAAAAGATAAATGTATTTGAGACACCAATTAACTTCAGTGCAATAATAATAATAATAATAATGCGAGAATCTGAAGAAAAGAAAATAATAAGAAAAACGGAGACAAATCAAAAGAGAAGTGTATCTAAGACACCAATTAACTTCAATATAATAATAATAATAATAATAATAATAATAATAATAATAATAATAATAATAATAATAATAATAATAATAATGAAGACGATGGCGCCTAAAGAATAACCATGTTCTGACAAATGCAGGAAGGAAAACATCAAGTCATTTATGCTCGAGAAATACTGCACGCGAAGTCTTATCCCCTGAACAAGTTGACTTGAGGGCAGGAGGTTTAGCTCCTTTGCAACGGCACCTCTTGAGAGCTCTTCTTCGGTTCACGTCCCTGATGTCTCTTAATTTCCGTTCTTCACTTAATTTCTCCTTTCTTTTCCCTTGTAAAATGAAAGAATTCTTTCTTTTCTGTGAGTCTTTTCAAATCTTTCCTAGATAGTGACCCCAAGGGTTTTTGGGGGTCGTTATCTAGTGCTAATATTTCTTGGGGGTCATCATCTTCATTATATTTTCAGTCTTTTGTTTATGTTTTTACGGTAATCCCCAACGAGCTTGACTGAACACGCCGCAAAGGTGGATACATAATGGTTTAAAACCTTTGGGGTCACTATCGAAGAAAGATCCGTCTTTTCTCACTTCATAAATATCTTCCTATCATTGCTCTTTCATTCTCCTCCCATTGTTGTTGCAGTCCTATTATGCTCTTCCTTTCTACACTCCATCCTTCGCGTGAAAGTAGGAAGAGCCCGATATTCTCTTCTTCCTTCCTCCCTACATAGTTCGCATTCTGTATTCACTTTTGATGTGTTCTGTCACTTTGTTAATCAGCTCAGTGGTCTGGTTAAACTAAGATATACTTAATTTTTATCCTGTCATTATCACAAAAGTGATAGGCAGTTCTCTCTAGCAATGTACAGTGTCACTCTGGCTGGCCAATTGTCTTATATCGTCTCTTCCCTGATTTCGTATAATTTGCCTGTATATTTCTTGACTACTCTTGCTATCCTATTCCTCAATCCATCTGGTACTAACCATTAACCATACGTCTTGCTTTTCTTCTCTCTTTCCCGTCCTTAAAGTTCTCCTCAATTCCGATCTCCTTTAAATAGTATCTTGTTAATATCATCAATTTATCACTGAGATCATTTTAGTTTTCTGTAAAAGAAAACTATTGAGCCGGCTCTGTCTGTCCATCAGCATTTTGTTCTGTCCGCCCTCATATCTTAAAAACCACTGAGGCTAGAGGGCTGCAAATTGGTACGTTGATCATCCACCCTCCATTCATCAAACATACCAAAATTACAGCCCTCTATAGCCTCAGTAGTTTAGATTTTATTTGAGATTAAATTTAGCCATAATCGTGGGTCTGGCAACGCTATAGGACATGCCACCACCGGGCCGTGGCTGAAAGCTTCATGGACCGCGGCTCATACAGAAAACTCGATTGCGCCGAAGAAACTCCCGTGCCTAGGTTAAAGTTTCATGGGCCGCGGCTCATACAGAAAACTCCATTGCGCCGAAGAAACTCCCGCGCATTTTTTAACTTGTTTATATGGCAATTACTGTCATCTCCAAACTTGTTCTTATCTCCGTTAGACATTCGTAGTTTCTGTCTCCATGTGCAACCGTCTGAACACTGGTGCGCATGAATAATGACCTCTGATTTATCACAACTTTCTCACTACTAACCACAAGCGACAGAAAACGATATGTAAAATTTGGAAAACGGAAAAAACCTAACCTTTCAGGGATGAAGTCTTTCGGAATCAGAACGATTGCATTATTAGCATTAGTATAAGATTCTTATCAGTTAAAAGGTTACAGTTTCATACCACCGACCTGATCCGTTTCCGTAAAATAATCAAAGGATGAATAACAGCAAAATATGATAATGACAGGATAAAATTTAAGTTAAATATATCTTAGTTTAACCAGACCACTGAGCTGATTAACTGCTCTCCTAGGGCTGGCCCGAAGGATTAGATTTATTTTACGTGGCTAAGAACCAACTGTTACCTAGCAACGGGACATACAGCTTATTGTGGAATCCGAACCACATTATAGCGAGAAATGAATTTCTATCACCAGATATAAATTCCTCTTATTCTTCATTGGTCGGTCGGAGATTCGAACTCGCGGCCAGCAGAGTGCTAGCTGAGAACGGAACCCACTCTCCCAACGAGGAGCTCATGGCAGGATAAAAACAAATGACAATTATGGTAGGATAGAATGAAAAATGTCAAACATATTTCAGCAAAAAAATTATTAGTATTTTTTAATGAGTAATCAAAGGGAATTTTCATGTAAACTCAAATAATCCAAGAGTTGAACTTGTCTAGTTTTTGGAGGAATTCTTCACCGAGATGCAATTCCTGTCTGCTGTAGTTCTCAAGTAATGACGCTATTTCTCCAGCTGTTATTAAGCAGTGTTAGTATTTTAAATCAGAAGTTTCTATTATTAACTCTTTCAACGATGGTTATCCGAATTTGGTTAGGAAGATTTTCCCTGGATATATAATCGGGTCTTCAGTTACATTACTGACACTTTGCTATCCGTGTAGACACCCCGGGATTATGTATGTAATCAACGGATAGGTTTGCTGAAAGCAAATGGGTGTTATAGACTAATGCACACATAAACAAAGCCACTCCAACATCTTCTAAAAACATAACAGACACCTCACACGTCTCGAACTGTCGACCTAACCGCTCAGTTCTCCTCGCTGCTGGGAGAAAGGGAGCTGGGGATTTGGTACGATACATGTACACATTCGTTACCGGGGTCTAAGAGATGTCAGGCAGGGCAGCCGATGGAGGCTACGGCCTACCCCAACGCCAAATCAAGGTCCTTCAAAAGAAGGCATCGTGCTTACCCCATATAAAAATGGGAAAAAGCACGTTAAAACGAAGAAGAAGAAGTTACATTACTGAAATGATGGCGTGAATTGAATTGAATTGAATATAGAATTTAGGCCAAAGGCCAAGCACTGGGAGCTATGAGATCATTTAGCGCTGAAGCGGAAACTGACAGTAAAAGTTTGAAAGGCGTAACAGGAGGAAAATCTCGCAGTTGCACTATGAATCAACTGTTAGGAGAGGGTGGAAAGTAGGATGCAAGAAAGAGAATATGAAAGGAGGTACAGTAAAAGGAACGAAAGAGGTTGCAGCTAGGGGCCGAAGGTACGCTGCAATGAACCTTAAGTAATGCCTACAGTGCACCGCATGAGCTGCACTGACGGCGCTACCCCCCTACGGGAGAAAGTCGTTGCTGGGAAAGCAGCAGCTGCAACACTAAATCTAATATTTTCCCAGCGTTTATACATCAAAAAAGTATAAGATGATTTTCCAAAATGTTTGAATCGTCAAGGAAAGTGTATTTTCCACCGAGTTTCAAGCTCCTGGGTAATTTTTTGTCTCCCATCACTGCATTCAGAAGACGAGAATTATATTTTTCATGAGCGTCTAAACTTTGTGAGCGGGCTAAAGCGATGCACCGTTTCACACATACGCAACACCCTTACAGAATCTGCAAATTATATATATATATATATATATATATATATATATATATATATATATATATATATATATATATATATATATATATATATATATATATATATGTGTGTGTGTTTGTGTGTGTGTGTGTGTGTTTGTGTGTATGTATGTATATATATGTACATATACATACATATATATATACTCCCAAATTATACTTCTAAATTCACAAATACAGGAGCATTAAAAATCTGTCAAAATATATGAATATAAGCCACTGCTTACACTCCCGTAAACACATAAAAAAGTCATTCAAATATATGACATGCGCCAGAAATGCATTCTTTTCCATCAAACACGCAAATATCAAATCAGATTAGCCTATGACAACCCAAAAATTAAAATTGGCCAACCATAGAGGTTCTAATGAGCATCAATAGCACACGAATCCTTACTCTAGTCACCACTTTATCTCAGTTATTCATTAGCGCAGGAAACACTAAGTTGTGGAGGGAGAAAACTGACGATGATTGACAAGTACAAGGTACAGGAAATAAAAGACGATGAACAACTATCAGTAACGATATCTTCTCGATAAGTACATGGAAGACGGCTCTAACGCTACCTTGGCATCACCTTGGCAACACTGCAGGTGTCCACATCAATACAATTTTTCCATGTCCGTTATTTGCAAAATACTATAAAACCTTCTCCACTAGCTAAAGTTATCAAACAAAAAGAAAACAACCCAAGTAAGGCCATTTCCTTGGAATCACCAGCATGAGAAAGAGGGCATGCGTTGATATTACCTACTACTTGACAAACTGTAGACCTAATTGAGAGAAAGAACCTACAGATTTCTGCAGTTTTCACAATGGTCTTACGTACAGTACTTGCGTGGTCAGTTTAAGAATCTATCATCGGGTACCTTCCTGGATTAGTCATATCGACTAACTTCGACCCCACAACAAAACTAAAGAAATTCTCACCTTGCAAAAGCGCTGGAAATACCAGGGCACTGGAGTGGCCCCAACCTGCAACACAACATCACTGCATGAAGACATTCCCGTCTGCCAACACAAGAAGACCTTCATAATTTATCTGATCCATGTTCTTCATGTGTTGGCAGACGGGAATGTCTTCATGCAGTGATGTTGTATTGCAGGTTGGGGCCACTCCAGTGCCCTGGTATTTCCAGCACATTTGGAAGGTGAGAATTTCTTTAGTTCTGTTGTGGGGACGAAGTTAGTCGATATGACTAATCCAGGAAGGTTACCCGATGTGAAAACTGACCATGCAAATCTGTAAGTTCTTTCTGTCAATTAGGTATACAGTTTGTCAAGTAGTAGGTAATATCAACGTATGCCCTCTTTCTCATGCTGGTGATTCCAGAGAAATGGCCTTACTTGGGTTGTTTTCTTTTTGTTTGATGTGGTAAGAAAGGAAACAGTGTTGGCTTTACACCGAATTTGTCTTCATTAAATGTTTGCTGGGACTGCATTCCAATTTTATACTGTTTAATTGTTTTAGTACTGTCATCAAAGGGAACTAGACTTTCTAAGCGCTTTTCCAAAGTTTGAATCAGTCATTCTGTTACTCCGTTGATCTTGTTAGGTGTGTTTTGCCTCGTATCCAACAACAATTCATGAACTCTTCTGAATGAATCGTTGTACCGTTGCTTATTAAGTGAAGTGGTCGAAGTCCTACAACGAAAAATCAACATAATAAACGTTGACTGAAAAGCCTCTTAACAGAGTAGAGGCTTATGGCCAGGATGGATTTCATAACACTCAAGTCTTCAACTGAAAGCTCAGACTGAGTTGAGATTAACAGTCGTTTACGCTTGACTCGCTTTTTCTCTTCCAACTGGAACGACTGGCGACGTAATCTAAATGTGCATATTTATATATGGGGTTTTGTTAGATGCTGGAAACAGGCGAGGTCGCAGCAGGGCTGGTTAATCTGGCAACATCGCAAGTACTATTATGTGGTAGTGGAACAAGTATATCGAGAGAGTTTGGATTTGATGAAACCATGTACACCTTAGTGACACTAAGGGTATCCCTGTGGTTTCGAATATTCCCGTGGTTTTTAGCTGTATAAAGGTGTGCCCACACTGCAGCAAAATGTCAAAAAAACATGTCAGCAATTTATTACACGCATCACAGACAGCTTAAAAATAAGTTAACGACTTATTGGTAGTTCTAACCATCGCTTCATGTATACGATTTTTCAGCATCGTCTCAAGATTCGTTCTCCAGTAGGGTCGTTGGCCTGTTTTCAACCTGTTTGCGGTAAGTATACAATAAGTTGCCGACGTGTGTTTATGATACGTCTTACTCAAGTGTGGACGCACTCTAATACAATAACGGGAACTAAAACTCTTTGGATTGCCTTATATTCAGTAACGCTGGCAAACAACGGGATTTTAGATATTGTTAAAAAACCTAACTTAAGAATGCACTTTACCATCAACCTTCAAAATCGATATTATATGCAAAGGTATCAGTTGTCCTTCAACAATAGAACATTTTTGCAGTGAATGATGAAATTCTGTATCATAATTTTTAACTCGCTCAATACGATGTAATATAATTAAGAATATAATTTTCAATCAATCTTTTTTCCGCGAAATACCAAATGATGAAAATGTATGTCGTTTAATATCAGATCTCTATCACCAATTTCAGTGCATCACCAATTTTGGATCTCGAAAAATGGAGCAATGTTCCGAGTATTTTGTGAATGTTATTCAGTATATTAAAATAAAATAGGAAAGATGCGATCAAAATACCAAGCGCCTGGGTGAATACGGATGCTGTAATGATTTACGTCGTAAAATTCTGAGTCCAGAGAGGTCCCAGACCCAAGTTAGGGATCATCGCCTTAACTTAACTCTTTTTATTGTTTAAAAATGAGAATTTTTTTTTTTTTAATTTCAGTTTTCATTTTTTTATATTTTTAACTTTGGTAGATTGAATTTCATTATTTTTTGTTAATCAAAATGTTCTCTTGAAATAATGCACTTCCTTGCCGACTTAAAGAAAGTAATCAACAGAAAAGAGTGAGACGAAAATCTGACCTATTGCTGTATATAGCCTACCTCTTCAAATTAATCTGTTATCTAAAATATTAAAATATCCTCTGCATTTATAGTGAACCTGACCACAAAACCCTGATATACAGATGGTGCTTTCTTTTCTCACAAGCAATACATACATACATACATACATACATACATACATACATACATACATACCATATATATATATATATATATATATATATATATATATATATATATATATATATATATATATATATATATATATATATATTATGGATGATCTCTGAAAGGAGAGCCAAAGTGAAGGGTTGTGGATCCCACGTTGGAAAGAAAAGTCATCTGATGAACTTTTTCCAGCGGCTTTCGGAAACCACGCTTACTCTTTTGAGATCCCAGAAATCAAAATAATAGCATTCTTTACAGTATGAGGTTTGCAACCCTTTGTGCGTATTATTATTGCATAAAACGAGATAAAATACTAAGTTTAGGGTTTTGAGTGTTAATGGATATAGTACTGATTAGAAATGCATGTAAATGATCTGTTTATGGAGAGGTAAATGGGTAGGGTATGCAATAATGTTGGAAGATAAAGAGTAATAGGGACAGCAGAAAGATTTACATTTGTGAACAGGTAGCTTGTAGTGCCAGGAAGACTCAGCTAAAAGAATACAAAACGTTATGTATGAGTATGAATGAGTGTGTAACTAGCAGCTTGGATAGTGAGTGCATATGGAAAAAAATGGATTGAGTGATTTATGAATAAAGGCAAATATGGACTTCCCAAAATGAATGGGGGAAAGAGAATCTCGTCGAAATACGCTTAAAATGCCCCCAATTTTGGAAATACTTGGTGAATATCCGTAAGAATAGGCAGATTATGGGAACAGAGTTTACTAGAAGAGAAATTACTGGGCGTATACCATCAGTTTTTTAACCATAGGGTAAAACAGATAGAAGTTTAAGGAGACTAGGAAAGGTGGGCATGTCTATAAAAGTAACAAAGGCAAGTAAATTTAAAAACAAAGAAGCGAGAATAGCATAGAAGGAGAAAATGGTTGAAAAATAGTCTAGACTTAAGGACTTGGTGGAGAAAGGAGTATATATACAGTAATATAAAGAGCATGAAAATTCATAGAAAGTTATAGGGCCAGCGAGGCGCATTGCTCGTACAAAAGGGTAAAAGACGAAGGAAAAAAGATACTACGTGAAGTGATGATAAAATAACAGGTTTAGGACAGAGATGCCGTTACACGAAAGAAGAAATCTCCCACATGTATACAAGAGAATGGAAGAAGTAATCAAGGGGAGAATGAGAGAAAAAAAAGTATTTAATAAAAAATAGAGAGGTCAAAATGAGCAAGTAGCTTAGAGCTTAAATGATCCCATAGAGAAGTAAATGCTGAGAAAAAAGGTTAATGAGTCGATGGAGTGAGTATTTTGAATTTTTTGTTGAATGCGGAGGTTATACGACTAGAAGAGCCGAATGATACACGCGTGTAAGGGGTCAGTTTAAGCTTGAGAATACTCGTGGAATTGACCGTTGAGAATGTCACGATGTCAATCAAGGTGCTGAAGAATGGAAAGGCCGTAGAAACTGTCTGGATTACAAGTGATCTGCTGGGGTTGAGTGGTGCAAGTGAGACTGACTGACGGACCAATGGCCAGGGTGCGAAATTTACACCCTGGTGATGAGTATTTGTTCCTTTGTGTAAGGGTATAAGTGATTTAATTTTCATTTGCATAACCCTTATCATAATTATCACTAATGGCGATAATTACATAACGGAAGCGGCCATGAAGGTAGTATCTCCCAACGTTAGAAAAACTGGAGGTGGTAATAATGATGCTATCACTTATACTTTGGAAAGTATTACTAACGTCTACATTTCAAGGAAAGCTGGGTGGATTAAATGCTGAAACGCCATTAAACGCTCAAATAAAAATAGACTCAGATACGAAATATTTACTATTTCATTTAATTTAAATTTAATATTTTTGGCAAAATACCTTTACAAATCTTCGCAGTGAGATTCTAGTAAGTTTCGGGTGTGATAAGTGTCCCTACAGAATCTCTAGTTCATTGTACATCAATTTTTAAGCTTCATTACCTCATAATATTTATGTCTCTTCAAAACTTGAAATTCTTATTACATCGGTTATTTGGCTATTGCACTGGGAGTACGACTGCCTAAACAATTTGAAGTGCTTAGTTACACTAATCCATATTTTATCATACTAGAATCAAGACTACTTATGAAACCTGAATTTTACTGGTAAATTAATTTGTCGTCCTAGAACTAAATCCCTATAAAAAAAATTGGAGTTACTTTGATGATCGATCTTCAAGCTAGAACAAAAAAGTAACAATAAAATACAGAAGATATTTTGCTTATTGAGGACCTAATACACTAATGAAGAAATGAAAACAATTATTAAGGGCAATTTCTTATTTTGATAATGAGAAACATGGCCCGTTTCTTTATGCATGAGCATGAGCGAAAGAAAAAAAATTCTTAATAGCCGAAGTCCATATCTGTTTACTGAGCAGTATAAACACAAGACAAATTATCAAGCAATGTTCCCACTGCTGAATTTGAATAATAGCTGGCAGACGTATTTTCCCAAACCACAAGCGACTGATCACACGCGAACTGGTTAAGGAGAAGGGGCAGTAACTTAATTGTCTTACCTTGTTACTTTTGCACGTGATGGCTATTATTGACGGTTGGTTTGACAACGGTGTAAAAAAAAGTTCGTATTGGCATAAAGGAATGCCGAGTGAATGGACGCATATAAAAAAGGCTGGGCTGCTTCATTTTGACTCAGAGGAAATGAAGGGAAATCTCTCTCTCTCTCTCTCTCTCTCTCTCTCTCTCTCTCTCTCTCTCTCTCTCTCTCTCTAACCTGTTAATCTGTCTCTCCATCTCATAATTTGTTCATTTTGCGGTTTGCGTTGCATCATAACTTGCAAAAACTGGGTATCACAATCTGTAATACTTATAGACATTCAACATAAGATTTGTACAGATATATGCCTTAAAGCCATCAGTTTTTTTTTTAGGTAAATTATTTCCTCTGACTACACTCAATTCCAGACAGAGTTGACATGCAATCAAGCATAAACCCCTCATCGTAAAAGCCATCAAACGTCCCCGTTCATGAATATCTCCCGCAAACCAACAAGACTCCATTAAGTCGTCTTATTCGGCGACAGCTGATTGAGCTTAGCGACTGCGAAGTCCATTAAATCTAATTTATCCGGAGAAATTCTTAAAACGAATACAAAAACCCACAAAGGATAAGAAGTGGAAAAACAACAAAGGCGCCGAAAGACGTGACCTATTAGTGAAAGACTAGCGGGAAACAAAAACGAGAGAATGTTTTGATTTTCGTTGTTATTCCTCTTTCGTTTTTATCAGCCAATTTTCGTTTTTAAGATTTCGCTTTTTTTTATGGTCACGGATTATAACAGACGATGAGTTATGTATTGTTTTTTGGCCGTGGTTTTATTAAAACTTCAATGATAAAGTGGACTGATGGACCTGGAGCGAAATGGGAGGAAGTTGAGTTCCTTACTAGACCGAAAGAAAACCGGCTGTGTTTACACATTCGTTCGCGAGCACATCTGTCTAAATTATTTTTAATAGCATTTCTATTTGACACCAAACAGGTTATATTACATCATGAACCGTGTTCATACGTACATAAACATACCTACGTAATACATACATAAGACCCACATACGTAAACATACCAACATAATGCATGCATACATACATACATACAGCTTTTCGTGTTGAATTTGAAGGACCGCCAGAATTCTCCTCATAATCGCTTCTCGTAAAAGCGAATTTCATTGAGCATTCACAGAAAGCGGACTTCCTTCTCACAAAACAAATGAACGAATGGAAGACTGTTTTTAAAAGAACACTGACAAAGAAGAATTTAATAATAAAGAAATAAGTTTAATTTACGGATGAGCCAATGCCATTCATAATCTTCGGGTTCCTTGAACTTACTTTGTCAAAGAGCATATGGCCAAAAAAAAAAATCACACTTTGACTATACATAAGTCAGTTAACATATAAATATGAACAATTTGTTAAAACACTACAGAGGACAAAATAAATAAACTGAAGAGGGTATTCTGCTTTTTCAGAAGAAGACAGGGGACGAATGGATCAGGGGCAAAGAAGGATAATATTCGCACTGATGAATCCTCTCAATAAAATTTTAAAGGCTTTAAACCTAAGGAGGTCACGACAGATCATTTAGTTTGCCATTACTCAATGCAAACCAATACCTTTATCTAGTCTAGTCCAGGAAAACTTTAGAAAACAAGTAAAAATTGCGCCGAAGTTCCTTCGGCGCAATCGAGTTTTCTGTACGGGGCATAATCAAGGCCCACCGAAGATAGATCTATCTTTCGGTAGTCTCGGTATAATGGTATATGAGCCGCGGCCCATGAAACTCTCAGCTGGCCGTGGTGGCCTGTGTTGTTGCGTCGCCAGAAGCACGATAATGGCTAACTTTAACCTTAAATAAAATAAAAGCTACTGAGGCTAGGGGGCTGCAATTTGATATGCTTGATGATTGGAGGGTGGATGATCAACATACCAATTTACAGTCCTCTAGCCTCAGTAGTTTTTAAAGTGCGGACGGACAGACAGAGACGGCACAATAGTTTTCTTTTACAGAAAACTAAAAACGTGGACGATGTTACATTCAGAAGCGTGGGAAACCTGCCTCGTTAAAAATAAATGGTTATAAGATTCTGGTAAGACGGAAGAAGAGAGTAGAAAGTAGGAAGTAGAAAGTGCGGGAAAAAGCATCGTAACTATGCAATCGGATGATTACTCAGAAAGGGAAGGTAGGATTAACTTAATTATTTCTGTAAGCTGGCGTCACAGGGACTGGGAACACCCAAGCCATGAAGAAACAGAAATAAAGTTCACTTGTCTCAAGGAAGGAAACTTTATAAAATGAAATTCACATAACACTTGTTTTATCCATACATACCGATAAATACTTTCATGCATAAAGCCATAATTTTTCTAAAAAGACAAACTATGCCAGTTATGAAAAATAATCGTAGCTTCTGAAGGAGACGGAAATAAGAGTGCATGAGTAACATAATAAAACTAAAGAGTAGAGATAAATGAATAGGCACTCTCACCTGCTATTTTTAATGATTACTTTCACTTGCATAAAGCAATATAGATTGGTAAAGAAGCCCGGAGAAAGAAAGAAATTCGAGGAAGAAAAGAAGAGTGTGGTTAAGAAACGATTGAAGCGATAAACCTTTCTCCTCCTTACAGGAAGAAAAGTTAAAAGTCAGGAAAACCAGGAGCAAGAAGAAAATTCCAAAGCTTGATCGGTGAAGGTAAGGATGGAACCAGTTGCCCGGATTGGGAATAAGGTGATATCAGTTTAGAAACAAAGGAGAACGGTAGAAAATTAAATGCAGCGAAGATTACAAAACGGGGGTAGATCCATTTGTTATTTTTGTGAACAATTAATGATATTATTTTTGAGCCAGGATTGAATGATCTATTGCTTAAGGTGGCGTCTAAATAACTATGGTTATCGGAGCCGGTTAAAAACTAAAAGGACGCCCGGGTACATCTTGGAACAACTCAACACGCAGTCGGAGACAGGGTCGGGTGGCGGTTGGCTTTCCTTGCAACACTTGTTTCTTCAAGACGTTGAAATACATTCAGTATCTTTCCTGAATCTTGAAAGTGTCAAGTTTACTACTCATTTGTTAATTTGCAGAAATTTAGATTAGAGACTGAAAACCCGAAGTATTCAAAAGTAATAAAAAAATTTACCATACAATATCTATAATCCTAAATATCTATTACGCATTACTGTCTGGAAATTTTTTAAAATACCGATGACGATGACGAAAAAGTGCGTGAAAAAATTCGTAAGATTAAACCACATCTAAAATAAGAGCCCGAGATGTGGAAAGATTATAAGAAAATACGCGGACAGCCACAAACACAGAATAATGAAATATCTTAAAACGGAAAAAAGGCGAATAAAATATAATGAATGCTTTAATAAAAGGACCACGTGGGAGAGAGGAAAAACTCAAGTTCACGCAGAGCGGAAGAAGCAATAAAAAATTAATTCAGAAATTGGACGAAATATAATGAATGGGTGACTGAGCATCGACTTCACTTGGCGCATACACACACACACACACACACACACACACACACACACAGAGAGAGAGAGAGAGAGAGAGAGAGAGAGAGAGAGAGAGAGAGAGAGAGAGAGAGAGAGAATGAAACGCAACATAAAGGGAAAAGTAGCAACTCTCAAAAGAAAGAGGAGAAACGAAACATCCGGCAAGAAAAAAAAAAGTTAAGGGGGAAGGGGAGGGGATGTGATAGAGGGAAAAGAAGGGTAGGGAAGTGGGGAAGGGGAGGAGGAGGGGGGAGGGGAGGAGTGTTTAGGGAGGCCGAAAGCGCCCGAGAGCTGCTTTACGCCATAATTGAATCATATTAAAGTCACAGAGAATTTTATTGGAGAGTAATGCCACTGCTCTCTTCAACGCCGTAAATAACAACACCGAGAGAGAGGGAAGAGGCGAATGAGGAAAAGGCTAAGGGGAGGAAAACGAGGGAAAGGTTGAGGGTAGGAAAACGAGGAAAAGGCTAAGGGGAGGAAAACGAGGGAAAGGTTGAGGGTGGGAAAACGAGGGGAAGGTTGAGGGGAGGAAACGAGGGGACGGTTGAGGGGATGAAAACGAGGCGAAGGTTGAGGGGAGGAAAACGAGAGGAAGGTTGGGGAGGAAAGAATGGAAATTTTGAGGGGAGGAAACTCAGGGAAGGTTGAGGTGAGAAAAACTAGGGAAAGGTGGAGGTGAGATAAACAAGGGGAAGATTGAGAGGAGGAAAACGACGAGAAGGCTGAGGGGAGGAAAACGAGGGAAAGGTTAAAGGACAGAAAACGATGGGAAGGTTGAGGGGAGGAAAACGACGAGGACTGAGAGGAAAACGAGGGGGAGGTTGAGGGGAGGAAAACGAGGGGATAGTTGAGGGAGGAAACGAGGTGGAGGTTGAGGGGAGGAAAACGAGGGGGAGGTTGAGGGGAGGAAAACGAGGGGGAGGTTGAGGGGAGGAAAATGAGGGGGAGGTTGAGGGGAGGAAAACGAGGGGGAGGTTGAGGGGAGGAAAACGAGGGGATAGTTGAGGGAGGAAACGACGAAAAGGCTGAGGGAAGGAAAAAGAGGAAGGTCGAAGTGAGGAAAATGAGGGGAAGGTTGAGGGGAAGAAAACGAGGTTTAGGCTGATACGAGGGAAGGAAGGGGAAGATTGAAGAGAGGAAAACGAGGGGAAGGATGAGGGAAGGGAGAAGAATAACCGGGGAAGAGACAGGCTGTGAGGGGAGAAAGCGAGGTGTGGGGTAAGAAGTGGGGAAGAAAGAAAAGGGTACCCTGGCCATTGTGGGAAGAATAAGAAGGGGGAAGTTTTGGTTGAAAATAAGGGAAAGGAAAGAGGGGGCACCACGGGAAGCCAGAGGGGAAAGTTGCGAGAGAGTGGAACAAAGAAAAAGGAGGGAAAAGAGAAAATGAGGGAAAGCTGGGAATCGTGAAACGTAGGTAAATAGGGGAGGGAGAAAGCACTGTGAGGGGAGGTAGAGGGGAAGGAAAGAAAAAGTTAAGGAACTAGGAAAGAAGAAAGAAAGACACGAAACAGAAGGGACAGAAGAGGATGAAAGGGGAAGTATGAGAGAAGTGATAAGAGCAAAAGGATTGGGACAAGAAATGTGAGACAGTCAAGAAACAATTTAAAAATGCGCAGAAGTTCCTTCGACGCAATCGAGTTTTCTGTACAGCCGCTACAACGTATAATCAAGGCCACCGAAAATAGATCTATCTTTCGGTGGTCTCGGTGTAATGCAGCCGCGGCCCATGAAACTTTAACAACGGCCCGGTGGTGGCCTGGCGTATATCGTTGCCAGACGCACGATTATGGCTAACTTTAACCTTAAATAAAATAAAAACCACTGAGGCTAGAGGGTTGCAATTTGGTGTGTTTGATGATTGGAGGGTGGATGATCAACAAACCAATTTGCAGCCCTCTAGCCTCAGTAGTTTTTAAGATCTGAGGGCGGACAGAAAAAGTGCGGACGTACAGACAAAACCAGCACAATAGTTTTCTTTTACAGAAAAATTAAAAAAAGGTACAATGGGAAATAGAAGGAAAATGTAGGAATCAGAAATACGAGATCAAGTAAGTGAAGGGGAAAAAAGGAGTGTTAAAAAAAGGGGGTGGGGGTTCTTATAAAGCTGACAGAAGGTGTAATTAGACAGAATAGGAAGGAAAGATGGAAAAGAACAATTATAGCGTAAAGAAGGAAACAAGAGAAAAAACATAAACATCCCAGAATAAAATTTCTTGATAACCAAGAAAAAACTCATCAATTAAATTCTGAATATAGGGCTCTAGTATCGACATTGGACCGTAATTTTTTGACGACATGAAGTACAATAAAAGAAATTAACAGAGGAATAAACAAGAAGCTATTATACATTACATATAAATAAATAAAAAAAATTGTTCGTCATTGAGTACGATAAAAGAAATTAACAAAGAAATACACAACAAGCGATTATACATAACTAAATAAACAAGTTGTACTGGATAATTTCCAGATAATCAGGTATATATCGCTTGAAAACATCTGCAAGAACTTGTTCAAATTTAACTTTTCCTCTTATAAAAAGATTTTTCCTTTCAAATAAAGATAAGAACATTATTATATCTTCCAGTATAAGCCGCTGGTCTAAGCTCAGTTATTTCTCTCATACAGGAATATATTATTCTTGATGCAAAAGCAAAGAACGCAATGTTCTAGACGCCAAAGCAATGGGGCACGCAGCTAAATGCTTGTGCCTTGTCCAAGCACAGGAAGGGAAACAAAAAGTTGAGGAAAGAAAAACAAAAAGTAGGAGATGGAAGAAAACTATGGCTTAACGTCATAGAAAGAGGAAACCCTGTCCCTTAAAGGATGCAAGATTATAAATGACCACAAAAACGGAGGTTGGAAGAAAATTCCAAAGAACCACGAGATTCTAGAAGTCCACTTCACTTCTGTATTACTCACTTCCAGTTCTCTACCTTCATTTCTGGTGTCGAGACGACTGTCATCAATGACAGCAGATTTAAAAGGTGAAACTATTCCTTCCCAGAACAATCGGGGAAACTGAATCATTTTCATTGGGTCTCAATCTGATTCGCAAAAAAAAAAGGACGAAAATAGGAAACATTGACTCTAGTGCGAAAATATGTGACAGCAAAAGCGCCGTTCGTGAGAAGTGTTAAATGGAGGAAATTGGTCAAATTAAATGTAGCAGAATCTTTTCAAAGGCATTAATGAGGTGTTATTTAGGCAAATGGATACTGGGAATATTCCGTAGCTTTCGAATATGAAAAATTTTATTTGAACCGTACATAAAACGACCCATTGTGAACTTGCTCTCTCATATATATATATATATATATATATATATATATATATATATATATATATATATATATATATATATATATATATATATATATATATATATATATATATATATATATATATATATATATATATATATATATATATATATGTATGTATATGTATATATAAATATACAGTATATGTACATATATATGAATGTATATATTTATGTGTATGCATGTATGTATATATATACACACACAAACATACATATATATATATATATATATATATATATATATATATATATATATATAGATAGATAGAGACAGTATAGTATATATTTGTCACTCACATATGCATGCTCGGGGCTGGATTCGAAGAGTGACCTGGTTCTATCAACATTTGCAAACCAGGTCACAGGTCACTGTCTATCGTTGTTTCTGTTAATAGTGAAGTGTGAATGCCGGATACAAGTGAAAGAGAAAAGGTTGTAGCTGTTGCAGTAAATTGTGGTGAAAAGAGTGAAAGGGTTAGAAATGTGGAGATTCGTAGAGGTGGTAGAAAGGTCAACATAGGTGATACGATGGCTTAGAGTGCTTTTAGATGGTTTGGTCATGTGGAAAGAATGGGAGACGATTGGGGCGAAAAGAGTGCTTAGTTCACAGTGTCAGAAGGAAGGAAGAAAGGAAGACCTAGAAAGGGCTGGAGTTGCCTAGATAATGTAAAGAGCGAAATAATGGAATCAAGAATGGTGAAATGCGATCAGGGGTTTCGACAGACTGCTGATGAACATTTTGGATAAATTTATAAATTAAGGTTACGTTGTCGATGTATACTGCACAAGGGTTCATTAAACAACACGGTTCCTCAGCGAAAGCGTGAATGAGGCCAAGAACTCAAGTTGTAGATATACAATATATATAATATATATATATATATATATATATATATATATATATATATATATATATATATATATATATATATATATATATATATATATATATATATATATATATATATATATATATATATATATATATATATATGAACTCCTTGTGCAGAAAACATCGCCAATCTAACCTTAGTTTATGAATTTATGCAAAATGTTCATCAGCAGTCTGTCGAAACCCCTGATCACATTGCAACATTTAGCTCTTCCTTGATTCCATTATTTCGCTCTTTACATTATCTAGACCACTCCAGCCGTTTCAAGGTCTTCCTCTCTTCCTTCCTTCTTATTCTGTAAACTATGCACTTTTTCGCCAACTAATCGCCCTCCATTCTTTCCACATGACCAAACCATCTAAAAACACTCTAATCTATCATGTCACCTACGTTGACCTTTTTACCACATCTACGAATCTCCACATTTCTAACCCTTCACTCTTTTCATCACATTTTACTGCAACAGCTATAACCTTTTCTCTTTCATTTGTATCCGGCATTCGCACTTCACTATTAACGATAGAAACAACTGTAGACAGTGACATGAGACCTGGTTGGGAAACGACGATAGAACCAGGTCACGGTTCGAATCCAGTCCGGACCATGCATAAGTGAGTGACAAAATATATAATATATCTATCTATCGAATACGTGTGTGCTTGTAAAGCCTCAATAACCTCTTAACTTCTCGATTTTCTCACACTTTTCTGGACTTGCTTATAACCACGGCGAACGGTTTCTTTTTCATTTATTTTCAATGTTCGTGGCTGTGAACGTAACCCAAAAGTGTGAGAAAATTGGGACGTTAAGAGGTCAGTGTGATTATTACAAGCATATATATTTCATACACATCCGATATATATATATATATATATATATATATATATATATATATATATATATATATATATATATATATATATTATATATATATATATATATATATATATATATATATATATATATATATATATATATATATATATATATATATATATATATTATATATATATATATTTAGCAAGTTTCGTTTCTTGCAATTTAGTTATCATTTTCAGTAACCATCTTCAAAAAAGATTTTTAATTTTCCCTCTGCGATCGTAAGCATTTGACATTTAACAATCATATACGGATAATACATTCAATGTTAGCAACACGTCATGGTACGTATGTTAATGTGAATTTTCCACATAGGTTTATTCACAAACATTACACATACACTAGTAAATGTATGTATGTATATTATATATGATATATATATATATATATATATATATATATATATATATATATATATATGTTCACTTATATAAACACGATGCAATTATGCACAGCACAATCATGTATGTTACTGCATATATTGAGCATGATATACAATACAGAAATGAATGAAAAAATAAAACCACTAGTCATTTTCGTCACCGTTCGGGTCTACGAAGATTGATTGGACCAGTGGCATGGAGTGGGAAGGGGAGGTCCTCTTCTTTGTGGGCACTGGGGAGTAGGGAGGGAGGGGGGAGGGGGTGCCAGGATGGAGTGGGTGGGTGGGTAGGGTGATTCTCCTATGTAGTCAATTCGGCCCAAGTCAGTCTCTAGCAGGGGTAATGGAGCACACATTCGCGGCGTGCCTCAGCGTAGTGTGGTCAATAAAGTATGAAAACAACTTGACGTCCATGACATATGTTCGTAATAAGGACTCGGGGGCGGCAGCCTCTTCTGGTGCGCTCCTCGGGCCTCCTTTGTTCGGGGACAAAAGCGCGGGAAACATATTTGGCGGGCGGCCGGGTTATCACGGGAACCCAGCCAGCCAAATTCATCCGGCCGGGGCCATATTTATCTCCCATCCCGCTGTTATGAAGACCGCGGTAAAGCTCTGATTCCGTGCACCCCATCCAGGACACCCCTTTCCCCCTTCCAATTCACCCCACCCCACCCCGTAGAAAAAATCATGTTTAATACGATGGAATCGACCACATGTTAACTTGGCGATGCGGATACAAATTACAGACACTAGTACTATATTAATCAAGCATAAAAAATTACACAATTTCCATTACAGCTAATGAGTTATTCTCGGAAAATACCCCCCAAAAAGTAAAATATTGCAATTACACTAACAGTATGAGAGAGAGAGAGAGAGAGAGAGAGAGAGAGAGAGAGAGAGAGAGAGAGAGAGAGAGAGAGAGAGAGAGAGAGAGAGAGAGAAAGGATAAATCTCACGTGAGGCAATAGAATTGTGAGTTATTATGTCAAGTAATCGATAAGTTGGCAGGCTATGAGAACGATATGAGAGCAATTTGTTACGACAGAGAATCCGAGCGGGAGGCTATTGTAGTGCCCAACCTCCTTTAGCAGGAAGGAAATGAGCCCGGCCGGGGTTAGACTAAATATTTAATTTAGCCTCCTGAAGACCTTACCCCCTTCGCTGATGCACTTAACGGCTGCTCTAGTCTGGATGAGCGTGTCAGCACCTACGCATTTCAGGGACGTTGTTATCTTTCATACATTTTCTGAGGTTTTTTTTTCTGCTTCTGTTAGCATAGATAAGTGGAGGCATTTTTCCCGTTCGCTTTCAAATGTGTAAGTTTGTTTTTGAAAAGACCAAAATGGCATAAACTAAGTCCTTCTGATACGGAAAAGACAGTACTAACAGAAGCTGTTACTTCAGCCTACATCCGGTCTGCTTGTAAACATGCGTCTAATGATAATTTCATGGAGGATGAACAAGAGAAAATACACACACACACACACACACACACACACACACACACACACAGAGAGAGAGAGAGAGAGAGAGAGAGAGAGAGAGAGAGAGAGAGAGATTTTCATAGGATGAAAGGCTCACTTTGAATGATCTGCTTGAAGAACGTACTCCAAGTGCTCTCTTACCGTAATGTGATCACGTGTACCTCTGAGCCAGTCGTCTGCATTACTTTGCTAAAAGGGACATCGTGCACTTTTTAAAACAGTGATTTCTGATAGTAACTGTGAAAGGGAAACCGAACTTACAGGTATGGCCAACACAAAATAACTAGATTAACAACAGGGCAACGACACAAAATGCCTATAATAAATGTATGCCTATCCACTAAAGAGCTAACTATGCTAAGTGTCACTGATATATGGCCTTTGACGAGATTCCAGTCATTTATACCTGGAGAACAAGGAAATCCTTTCACTTGAAGTTATCATTATCATTAGTAGTATCAGTAATTTCACCAGCCTGCTGAGTCCATTTCAATACTCTTACAGGGTTTGTTCTTAAAGGGTGGAAGCTTGGGTGGGAAGAGCCCGAAGGGAACGGATATAAAATACATGACAAAAAGCTTGAAATAGCATCGAGGAACGTGCCTACAGTACGCCGCCCAAGGCATACTAGACGGTACCTTCTTACACAACTTATGAAAGATCTTACTTTCCACTGCTACAACTTTTAAGAATATAAAAACACTTTTTTTTTTACTTTTTTCAAAGGTTGACTGGATGGCCAATTTTGTACCTTCATCTCTTAAAGATCAGAGAGAGAGAGAGAGAGAGAGAGAGAGAGAGAGAGAGAGAGAGAGAGAGAGAGAGAGAGAGAGAGAGAATGTAGCCTCGTTTGATACTACCAGAAAGATTCGAGTTTCTCGAGTGAACAAAAACCAGTTATCGATGCAAGAAGTTGGTTTTCATAAATTTTTTTATACATAAATGCCAGGATGATTTCTAAAACCGATATCTGTTTCAAGAACACAAGAAATAATTAACACACATTACCGCATATTCTTCCCCCTCACTATTTTCTCTTTCCGTGATACACATTTCACGTTCATTCTTTATGCCTCGTCAGTGATATACATTTCTTCAGATTTCTTATAAACAGTTTTTATTATAGTTCACCGGGTATGAATATCAGTGGTGTTGTTATACAAAAATTCATTATAAATCGGTGTTGCCATGATTACTGTTTTTTAAATCTTTTAATCTTTAAAAAATAGTAGACAATTCACACAATTGCCTCTCTCCGATTACAATGGGTAAATGAGCAATTATGCCTGACAAACAAACCAATTCCTAAGCCTTTCGTATCAATGTGGCAATTTCACCACAAACCGAGGTTGAAACTCGATGCTAGTAAATAAATCCCAGTTTGAATATCTTGCCAGGAAAGAAATCCGTTGAAACTCGATGCTAGTAAATAAATCCCAGTTTGAATGATTTGCCAGGAAAGAAATCCGTTGAAATTCGATGCTAGTAAATACATCCCAGTTTGAATGTTTTGCCCGGAAAGAAATCCGTTGCAATTCGATGCTAGTAAATAAATCCCAGTTTGAATGTTTTGCCAGGAAAGAAATCCGGATTTGAACGCTTCAATAGTAAATAACTAGAGTTCTGAGCTCCTTACCGGTAAATGGATAAAAGTGTGTTTGTGTGTTGGGGGTGTGGTGGGGGCTGGGATGAGGGGCGGGGAGAGGAGAGGAGAGGCCAGTTGGAGGGCGATTGGTTGGGTGTCAATTATTATTATTATATATTCAGAAGATGAACACGATTCATATGGTACAAGCCTACAGGGCCACTGACTTGAAATTCAAGCTTGCAAAGATGGTGTTCATTTGAAAAATATCACAGAAGACAAGTCATCACACACAAAGCATGAGTGCAACTTTACAAAGATACTAAATTGTGCGTAAGCAAATGTAAAGGTGCCAAGAATATTCTGATATCGTTCAACAAGAATGTCTGACAAGAGGAACTGTCAATAAAAGCTGGGAGGGGGTACTTCCATATTCATTACTTGAGACTGTGGACGGAAAACTACAGTGATAAGAAGTTACTGTTCACACGGGAAGGCGGAGGTGAGATCACGAAGACCTATTTCACGATTGTCTTCAATCACTTACTGTTTCTCAGCGTCTCAGAAAGTGTGACACGCGAAATTCACAATATTAAGAGTCTTGAAATTTTGATCATTCAGTACTTTTCTATGAAACGGTTGTATAATAGGTTTGAATATAAACAATATGAATCGAAAATGCACTGTGAAGTGACTGAGAGATAATGAATACGTAGTGCTTAAAATTTCATATGAAAAGCAGTATATACATTGGTAATTGCAAGACTTAAAAAAATGGAATTGAAATACTCGTGTGTCTATCTATCTATCTATTTTTATATATGTACTATATATATATATATATATATATATATATATATATATATATATATATATATATATATATATATATATATATATATAAATATATAAATATATATATATATATATATATATATATATATATGTAAACATTTATAGATATATAAAGGATCTCGTGAAGTTGTTGTACGAGAGTACATCTCATTACACAAAAGGTCTTGAATACGAAAAAATATGAAAATGAGTATGACATCATAAAGAGGTAACAAGAGAGGATTGAACTGTGAAAATATGGAAACGATAAAACTGAAAATGAAAATATAACCTAACTCAGATGTCAGAGATGTTATAAGCTCGGGCTTGCCTTAACACACACACACTCTCTCTCTCTCTCTCTCTCTCTCTCTCTCTCTCTCTCTCTCTCTCTCTCTCTCTCTCTCTCTCGGTGATTCAGAGACAAAACACATCAGCACATTTTCTGATATGTCATTGCTTTGTCAAATCACTGCTGACTATTTTAAATAATTTGTAGGAAAATAAACTGGTATGTTGAAAGTCGTGAATTTGCAATGCATAAATTAGTACCATTGAAACTATTAATAATAAATGGTCTTACCACCAACACCATTATACTATTTAGTTTCATTTTAGCATAAAAATCTTCAGGCATTACAGAGTTTTAATAAAATCATTTTTTTTATCTTGCTGATTAAAATTCTATTCTACCTGCACGTTCCAAAAAATTTTTCACCACGGGGAAAATTAATTAAATCTTCCTCTCTTTTCATTCCAAGTCCTATTTCCTTGGTATCGTTCTATTTCCGATGCTGAACAGTCTCTCATTCTCTCTCTCTTTCTCTCCCTTTGTCTCCGTCTCTGTCTCCCTCTCTCTCTCTCCCTCTGACGACTTCCCATCTTCGCGCCAAACCAATCTTCTTTTCCTCCCCGCTCCTTCCTCAATTCCCGATCTTTCTCTCTAATTCCTCTCCCATTTTATTATACCCGATTCCCCTAGCGGGGCGCGAATCAAACCCACACATCTTTTTCCCCATTTCCCTCTTCAATAATCCTTTCGCTCCTCTCCCCTCCGCCATAAGATCTTCTCCTCCAGCCGTCATTCGTCGTCTCTGTCTCTCTCTCTTTCTCTCTCTCTCTCTCCCCCTCACGACCATTTTCCGGTTGTTGGTGGGTGGGAGTTTTCTCCGCTGTCGACGCCGCAAACGAGACAAGTAAAGCGATAATGTCCGGTCAGGAATTTAATCTAGTGCGGGGATAGTAAGGCTCGCCCGGCCTTCTCCCGCGTACAGTCATCCTACTCGCGCTCTGTCTACTACCCCCATCCCCCAACCCAACATCCTCCCCTCCCCATCCCCACCCTAACCAAAGACCCATTGTTTAAAGGGATGGCTGCGAGACGCTACTGCTAACGAAGCTCGGTTTTGGCGGCTTGACTCGTGATGATGACGACAACGATGCTGATGTTGATGATGGTGGTGATGATGATGATGATGATGATGATGATAGTGTTGGTTGGTGGATGCTGGGACCAGCCCAAGATGTCACATAGTTGCTGTTGCTACTTAAACAACTGGATGGGGGATTATGTCTAAGGATGTTTCTCTGATTGGTTTCTTACGTCGCTGGTATCCAGGCTTCTGTTGTTGTAGGCTATATAGTTGTTGCTTTCGTTATTGAAGTCTAAATCACTCTCGTTGTTATTTTTGTTGTTGATAGGGACTATAAAAAATTTTGTCTGTTGAACTGAAGTCTGGGGGTTAGACGACTGGAGTAAAGTCAAAACCCCATCCAAAAGACTTGCTGAAACCTGGAGTCAACCCACTAAGAAGAAATGGTGTAAAGTTTGCTACATACATATGTATATACATACATATACACACACATATATATAATATATATACATTATGTATATATATAAATATATTCCCAATAATAATTCTGATCATGATAATATAACCATGCATTAAAATCATAGCCATATGTCCTATAACTGAATTCATATATACTGACGGATATTTTGCATTTATTTCTTTCCGCATAGATTCAGCAAACTAGACTACGCTTCAGTGAAAAAGTAACAATAACAATGATAATGAAATACATTATTAGTTATTTTTGCTTAGATAAAAGCACACAGTTGTGGGTCTTACTATGACTATACCGCGAGAAGAGGAAATGGAAGAATCTGCTACGATAAATATTGACATCAGAAGATATTATTTTCATAGACCTCATCAAACGAATATTAACAGGGAAGTCAGACTTGCAAAGGATTAGTAAATCAGTAAGTCGTAAAAATCAATTCAAAATAATCGGAAATGACTGAGAAAAAATTATCCTTCATATCACGGGTTCCCAACCTTTTTGTTCTTCTGTACCCCGTGGGCATTTTTATCGATTCCCGTGTACCCCTAAAAATTGAGGATGAAAAAGAAAAACAATGAAATTTATACTGTGAAATAATTTTACTATGAAATCTATCTGTGAAGACTGCAACTTTTCAGGCCCGGTAAGGGTACAGATTACAGCCGGGGGAAGTTCATGATAGTAAAAACAAATGCTATTCACCCTACTCTTGATATAACTTAAGTAAGAGCTTTACTTACTAAAATGAGGAAATAAAAAAAAAAAAAAGACGCGACACTGTGCAATCTCAACGTATTGAGCAGTACTGGCTATTCTCTTAGATCCAATGTACCCCACGAAAAGTACAAATGTACCAATGAGGGTACATGTACCCCAGATTGGGAACCTCTTCTTTATACGTATATTTTCTATATAGATCTAGAGGACAATCATCATTTGCAGGATAAAACCATATAATTACTCGAAGCCCGAGAAATAAACTTAAGAAAAGATTTTTGCTTATCTTACCACAAGTGACAATTCAAATCACATAGGCCTATCTAGAAGCCTATTTCAAGGAAACCCAATCCAGAAAAATCGAGCAAATTCAATTATAAAGGAATCTTGGAGAAGGAGACGATGGATGGACGGGCAAGGTAGTCAAATACGGAGGGTGAATCCCGTAGACTTTTGTCCAATTTGTTTCCATCTGCACAATTATGTTGTTGGGTGCTTGGTTGTTTTAGAGTAAAGTAAGTAAGTATAGCTTAGTTTTACCAGACCACTGAGCTGATTAACAGCTCTCCTAGGGCTGGCCCGAAGGATTAGACTTATGTGGACTATATGCCAGCACGGGCCCTTGCTTCAATACAGCCTGTAAGTTTATTTATACGTAGGATGGTATGAGAGTCCTAGTGTGAACCTGTGGACTCCGCCCTACCAGCGGAAACGTTAAGATGATGTCCTATGGCGATGAAAATGGCAAATATCAAGCATTATGCTTTGGACAGACTACAAGATATTGGAATATGATTGCAATTGATATAATTAGGGATGATCTTAGCTTGCTTAGCTAGTTCCTTCAATTGAGAAAATAAACACTGAAAAACAAGAGGAAGAAACACCTGCATTTATAATAGTTTTCTCACTATTTCCCATATAAATACAAAAACGTACATACATACATACATAATTATATATTATATATATAAATAAATATATATACATATAGCATATATAAATACATATATGTATATATATATATATATATATATATATATATATATATATATATATATATATATATATATATATACACACATATGTGTTGGTGTGTAAACAGACATAGATATTTGTATATATAGCCTTTATATATACTGTACATACACACACACACACACACACACATATATATATATATATATATATATATATATATATATATATATATATATATATATATATATATATATATATATATATATATATAATATATAATGTATACAGTGATGACTAACTAAACCCAAAGCTAGCACAATTCTCACTTGGAAAATCCACCACGTTGCAAAAAAAATGGGGAACATGTGAAGACCATTTATTTCCCAAACAGTGCAATAAAGCCGACATAATTACGTGCAACAAAGTTTCCCCACACGCACACCCACACCCACACACCCCCACAGATAAACGCGTCCACTGCAAACTTCATTTCGCCACAGACTAATGTCCCTGAGCGCATATCACTTGTGTCTAAGCGATCTTTCATTGTGTATTAAACCACACTTACAGTCTCACTTACATCTCCAGAATTAATTAAAAAGACGGAGAGGGAAAATTATAACAAGTGAAGTTGTCCCTGACTCCTCCCCCCCCTCCCTCCCTCCCTCACTCGCCCCCTCCCTCCTCATTTCCTTTCCTTTCCCAATTCCCCTCTTTTATCCAAAGTCGGGATCTCTCTCCTTTCCCCCCTCCCTTCCCCTCCCCCTCTGGGGGGAAAAAAGATAATCATTCGAGAGCTGCTGCTCGCTTTACTTTTACGCCCACAACATTAGGAACCGTAAAAAAACATATTGGAATCTTTAATTGCGTCTCAGATGAACCTCTCTTTAAATACCCTCCTTTCCCCCTCCCCATTCTCCCCCAAACCCCTCCCTCTCTCTCTCTCTCTCTCTCTCTCTCTCTCTCTCTCTCTCTCTCTCTCTCTCTCACTGCCAGTGCTTTTGACAATATTGCTTTTTAGAGGAGAAAGGGGAACCAAATAAGCAAGCACCCTAGGACGAAATGAGGGCCAGAGGTGGGTGGGGAGGTGAGGTTATGGTAAGGGGGGAAAAGGGGGGCTCTGACCCCCCTCCCCTCCCATCCCCCGTTTTGATTTTCCTTCCTTGCCAGAAGAGGCAACATGCAAATCGAGAGAGTCATGTCACCCCCTTTCTAGATGAACAGCTTCATTACACTGTAAAATATTACGCACTTGTGGTCCCTAAACGAGGCATTGATTGGACGGCCCAGTGGGCGGGGCTTCCGGAGATAATGAGCCGTGGGAGGAGCTCCGGGAACGGGCGTCAAACGATTGGACGGCGTGTGCGCATGCGTGATTGAGCTTGAGGGAGCGGCGACCCTCTCTCCGCCTCGAGAACAGCGATAATCGGCTATGGTCGGACATCGTGAGCAAATATTGTGTTTTCTCTCGACACAATATACACGGCTCTGTCCGGATGCTATTTTAATTTAAAGGATGAGGTCTGTGAAAGCCTAAAATTGTCAGAGGAAAATCAGCCAGGATTCTGACAGACATCTACATCTACCCCGGTAACTAATTTTTTTTTGTATAGGTTTTTATTCAACCTTTTACGAGCAGTTTGATAAATTAAATAACCACTTACAAATACTGATGAACATTATTTAAAAATATTTACGCTGTGTACGCAAAAGTAAATGATTCTAGATTTCATCTTTGAAAAATTAGAAAAATATACACACATAAATTCTAGGTTTATCTTTTATTTGTGTCGACCAATTCCATTAAAATTGCATTTATGATTGAAATATTAATACTTAAAAAAACAGTCGAACAAAATATTGCATAATTACTTCCGTCAATATAAATTATCACAGCAATAACTATAAATCACTGTCGCACTCAGTTATTTTAATAATCATTCCATTGAAAAATTAATTAAAGAATTTTCTGAAATATTTTGAGTGACAGTAATTCGTGATGACAATAAAGTATTGAAAAAATAACTAGAAAGGTCATTTCTTCCGTAATAATACTATAACTGAATAAACTAATAAAAAATCTGACATGATATAACATATGCGCTACAAAATCTGAAAACAGTGATTCAGTAGCAATGAATGATATTTACAGTGACTTTTTCATCGAAAGAATATTATTATCATTAAATTTTTTATTTTCAGTGAAAATAATAAAACCTCACTAATCCTTCGCAGAAGTAGTAGGAGCAAAAAACTGATTTCACCTGAAAACGTTACTGAAAACAGTATCTAATACGTCTGAAATCACAAGAACAGTTCACTGACAGACCGAAAAAAAAATACTTCTGTTAAAAGTTACTGAGAGAACAGCTGAAAACATACTTAAGCATGTAAAAAATGCGCCGAGGTTTCTTCGGTGCAGTCAAGTTTTCTGTACAGCGTATAATCAAGGCCACCAAAAATAGGTCTTTTGGTGGTCTCGGTTTAATGCTGCCCATGAAACTTTAACCACGGCCTAGTGGTGGCCTATCCTATATCGTTGCCAGAGGCACGATTATGGTTAACTTTAACCTTAAATAAAATCAAAACTACTGAGGCTAGAGGGCTGCAATTTCTTATGTTTGATGATCGGAGGGTGAATGATCAACATAACAATTTGCAGCCTTCTAATCTCAGTAGTTTTTAAGATCTGAGGGCGTACAGAAAAAGTGCGGACAGAAAAAGTGCGGACGGATAGACAAAGACGGCAAAATAGTTTTCTTTTACAGAAAACTAAAAACGACAACTTACCTGTAAAATAAAATGGGAAACTGGCTTTAAAAAGAGAACTTGCTGAAAGGATAACTGGAAAACAAACACCTAACGAAAACAGAATCCTGAATAAAGTGAAAAACTATCTTTCAAAATGCCAACTTACTTAAAGTACGAAGCTTACCATAAAACAAAGTTTAAGGCTACGATTTAAGGTAAATAATTTATGGGGGACTCAGTTTTAAGAATGTTATAAATTACTGAGGAACTGTTGACAGCAACTCCTCGGAATAAGAAGTAGGTGGCCGGAAACGATAACAATATACATGAAAATATCAGTGTTCTGCTGTAACCAATTCCGAACTTCTTGATCAAAAATAATATTTCATATTAATGTCTCAATTTTCGCCAGCCTTTTAAGAGCTTAGTTAGAAGTTATTTTGGTTGGTTATAATAATAATAATAATAATAATAATAATAATAATAATAATAATAATAATAATAATAATAATTCTAGATTAGTATAATGATGAAAAGTCTTGAAACTGTAATCAAGTATAATCGAAGAAACAGGTATAAACAAAAAACAAAAGAAAAATTGACAAATCACCTAAATAAAAAAAATACGGCAGTCTGACACTGGACGGAGCGTAAAAGACA
>NC_089756.1:42283761-42288761 GCF_040412425.1 Macrobrachium rosenbergii | reverse complement strand
CGCGCGCCCACGCTCACAGAATGGTATGAAAAAAATACACAAATTCTAGCTTATTCATGTGAAGCAAGACCGGTACCTTCACAAGTATGGCTATATTTAAACTTATCTTTCAAGTATCCAGAGGCTTTCCAAATTCTAAGCACTTATTCCTATTACTTATGCTAATTAATAAATACAACACTTTTCGCATTTTACTTTTGCCATCTTTCCCGTCCCGTTTTCTCCCATTCTTTTTACAAAACCAAACCATCTAAAAAAAAAAAAAAATTAAAACACACCTGGCTCATTGTTCATCCAAGTTTCTAACTGCACTTATATGTTGTTCCGAGTTCAAGCCTTTCTGTAGACAATTTAAATACAGCTCCTAGAATTATAAAACCCATTTAGATTAAAAAAAAAAATCCTGGTAATTCCTTCTTTTTATATTTTTTTTCTCTTCATCAGTCATTACTGGACAAGTTGTAGCACAAATTCAACTTGGAAACTAATTAATTTCTCTCATAAACTCACTTTGATATCTTTTCTTACAATGAGTATCTGTAGCGCCTCTTGCATCTTATAATGTTGAGTCGCCAGTTCATTAAACCGCTCATCTTTGATATTTACAAAAAATCATAAAAAAAACAGTTTTATAATCCAAGAAATAAAAGGATTCCTCACATTCTCTGAGTCTTGATGTTGATAAAGTCCTAAAAAAATTTTTTAATTAATTTCTTTACATTCCGCATTACATAATAATATTCCAAAGAGGCAAGGGCGTCAGTGACCTGGGCAGTTGCAACGCCAGATAATTTTTTCACCAATCATGAACTAACCATGCGACAAGAGGCTACTTAGCAGAATTTTACTGGTACATTCACCATCCGTAAAGACAAAAAAACAAAAATTTTTGCTCTTTATGCTAGATGATACCTGAACTAACACCACTAAAGTTTTACACCACCCTAACTAACACAGAGACACTGTAATGGAGAGAAAAATAAACAGCAGCCTATAATCCACCAGCTTTTGAAAACAATATCGAAAATAGTATCTGCAAAAGATGTGAAAGTTAAGACCGTCAGAGAATGGAAAAACAGTTCTAGACCTTAATTGAGGCCTGGACCCTTCAGACGCAAATATGTAATATATGAGAGTTCGGGGACCGCAATCGTTGGTTGGCAGGGTCCAGAAGTCTATAACAGGCCTCTTACGCCCTTCAACAGTTTACCATACTTGCCTTTAGGCTAGGGTCCTGATGGCATAAGCCAGATTAATTTAAAACAACCGCCATTTCAGCGAAGCAGTTAATAGATACACTGCAATGTTCATCTCCCTGATATTATTATTATTATTATTATTATTATTATTATTATTATTATTATTATTATTTATTTATTTTATTTTATTTTTTTTTTGTCTATCACAGTCATCCTATTCGACTGGGTGGTTTTTATAGTGTGGGGGTTCCGGGTTGCATCCTGCCTCCTTAGCAGTACATCACTTTTCTCACTATGCGGGCTGTTTCTAGTAGCACACTTTTCTGCATGAGTCCTGGAGCTACTTCGGCATCTACTTTTTCCAGATTCCTTTTCAGGTATCTTGGGATCGTGCCTAATGTTCCTATTATAATAATAATAATAATAATAATAATAATAATAATAATAATAATAATAATAATAATAATAATAATAATTATTATTATTATTATTATTATTATTATTATTATTATTATTATTATTATTAGCTTTGGGCTCCTGGATCCGGACCCAGATCCAAATCTCTTCACGGGGTACAAATTTTGGTAAGACTCTCAAAGAAATCCACAACTAGCCTTTTCAGACATCTTGTGGACAAACAAAGGAGACAAGTAAACAGACAAACATGTCTGAAAACAAAACCTCCGCCCACCTTTGTTGGCGAAGGTAAAGATATATAAACATACGCAAATATGCTGTTTATATTAAGAAACAAAAACAGACAAAATATACGGTAATCTTTTCTTTGTGTGTACCAAACCGATTTTTCAGGCAAATTAATATTATTAACAATATCAATGAAAATGACACTAATATATTCTACAAAAAAGGAAGGGGGAATGTCCCCAGTTTTCAAGATCGGTCAACGAAGTTTTAAATGTCCATCACAATGCTTGTGCAGTCCAGTAAAATCGAGAGACGATACCACACAGAAATAAACATATTACACAGATATGAACATAATACCACATGGGAAGAAACACGAGCGCGTACACGGGACTCCACATTTAATGGGAGCCGTCGAGATTAGGGGAGCTGAACGGTCATCGTCAAGTAAATTAAATAGCAGAGAAAAAACGAGAAAAATCACAACACTGCCCAGATTCCGGGCGTCATCTCTCTGGGTGGCCGGGGTTAAGTATACTGCCATTTTTCTCAGTGCTGCGAACACACTGTGTGGCATAAGCTTCGGGTAATTGTTATTGTTTCAGAGCTTGAAACAATTACCTGAAGCTTATTCAAGTCTCGCCTTTTCCTTCAGTTTCCTATCACTGCTTTCTTCAGGCCTGGACTGGAAAAAGACATGAGATTGCCCATCTTATCACTGGCCTTGAGGTCAAAACAGAAAAGAAAAGACAAGAAGAGAGAGAGAGAGAGAGAGAGAGAGAGAGAGAGAGAGAGAGAGAGAGAGAATGCAGGTACTGCACTGACAAGGTTTGCTTACTACCAAGGTAAAAAAAAAACCCTCGTTGGTCCTTTTTATATAAAATCTCTCCTCCTCCTATTCACTCTCTCTCATTGCTAGGCATAACCGCGGTTTTATCTAGCATTCTTCCCTGGACATGTTTAATTATCCCCAGTTATCTTGTTAATACACGCATTTATAAAATATGCGGACAAACTAGCTTACTCAAGAACTTGAAAACTAACATATACGTCCGCATATTTCGTACGAATACCCACCAGAACGTTGACCTCCTTTCTGAAATTATTGTTCATGGTTCCTTCCAGACTTTCATAAGCTAGATCTCTCTCTCTCTCTCTCTCTCTCTCTCTCTCTCTCTCTCTCTCTCTCTCTCTCTCTCTCTCCTAACCCTCTGAGCTCATTCACTTCATTCCAACTGCCCTAGAAACCACCTCTTCTCACGTAATGTGACATCTATCATCTCAACATCCTCACTGCGCATGCGCAGGCACAAATGCTCAATCACGAATACTTCCAACACAACATCGTCTAACTTTCAGACTCTCAGTCAGCACCTGACACTCCGGTACTCTGAACCTTTGGCCGTTTCTCATTCATCATTTTTGATTGCCATCGATACCTTATCATCGACTGATCTTACTTTAATATTTATCCTTATAATTAGAACTTCATATTTGTTAATGAAGGCAATGGAGCGTGAACGCTTTCTCCTCTTTCGAAAGTGATCAGATAAATCATTATAGGTGTTCAGTAATTTTGGTTGAAAATTCTGCCATTTGCTTTCATACATTTTTCTATATATATATATATATATATATATATATATATATATATATATATATATATATATAAATATATATATATATATATATATATATATATATATATATATATATATATATATATATATATATATATTGTATACTGTATAAATATATATATATGTATATATATATATATATATATATATATATATATATATATATATATATATATATATATAAATATATAAATAACACATATATATATATATATATATATATATATATATATAAATATATATATATATATATATATATAAACTCATATATGTAAACTCATATATGTGCGTGTATGAGTATGTGTGTATGTATGCATTGTAAATCCACACATGTGCAAAACAGTAGTGAATACTTAACCTTTATGTTTGCACTGTAAATATAAGCTACATAATCTATACATATTTTAAGCTGTACGAATTTGTGTTTGCATACAGAAAGAAAGACCCAAATTTTATAATCATACTGTAAATACGCATCATATGCCCACGCGCGCGCATAAAGACAGAAAAGCAGACCCAACCGGAAAAACTGAAATAAAAAAAATTCCCCAAAACGTTCGCCATGCAAATGCGGTTTCTTTTTCCACCCTATGGGTCGTTACAAACAGCTGCATATATATCCAGTCTTTAGTTGTAATGCAGCTAAACATTTGTACAAGCGCCGTATGCGGGAAACACGCACAAAAGCACCGCGTATGAATAAAAAAAAAACACATTTATTCTTCTCTCTCTCTCTCTCTCTCTCTCTCTCTCTTTAGTTTCGTGGGCTAAATGCAGCTCTTCCTCTCTCTCTCTCTCTCTCTCTCTCTCTCTGTAAAACTAAATAAAAGTGCAAATAGTTAATTTCAACAGATTCAACAAACGCTTACCGCCACGTAATGCACAGCGATTCACAAAATATGCTGTTCTCTTTTGCATGGGAAATGCATGATGCAATTTCATACAATTCGCAAAAAAATTAGGGAATAGGACGCCTATGCCGGCACTGGAAAAACCCTGTTTTGTTCGGAAATAAAAATTCGTCGGTTAAATCTGGTCTGAAAAAATGTACACCCCGTAGTTTCTCTTAGATTATCTTCATAAATAAACGTATACATTTTCATATGTGTTCTTACGAGTTAAATCGTATAACGTTAGGATTAGCTTTATTTTCAGTGTGTGTATATATATATATATATATATATATATATATATATATATATATATATATATATATATATATATATATATATATACATACACTGAAAAGTATAAATATTATTCTATATATATATATATATATATATATATATATATATATATTTATATATAGTATATATATATGTATATATGAATATACATATACATTTACACATATATATGTGTGTTTATTTACAGTATGTGTTTTACATGTATGTTAAAATAAAGAAATATATCTAAGCGAAAATCAAATAACAATTAAAAGCAAAATAGGATAAAAAAAACTGAAGATAAACTAAGTTATACATACATCAGATAGATAATTTAGCATTTATGC
>NC_089756.1:42263761-42273761 GCF_040412425.1 Macrobrachium rosenbergii | reverse complement strand
GAGTTTTCTGTACAGCCGCTATAGCGTATAATCAAGGCCACTGAAAATACATCTCTGTCTTTCGGTGGTGTCGGTATAACGCTGTATGAGCCGTGGCCCATGAAACTTTAACCACGGCCCAGTTGGAGGGTGGATGATCAACACACCAGTTTGCAGCCCTCTAGCCTCAGTAGTTTTTAAGATCTGAGGGTGGACAGAAAAAGTGCGGACAGAAAAAAGTGCGACAGTAAACAATGCGGACGGACAGACAAAGCCAGCACAATAGTTTTCTTTTACAGAAAGCTAAAAAGCAACAGATAAATGAAAATGCTTCTAACAAGTAAATATAAATATGTTAAACAATTTGGCTGAATGACCTTTGTCTCTAAGTATTTAAGACAGAAAACTTGAGGTAGATGTTCAATGAAGCGCAATGACAATATGAATAATTTTTTCCCATATTCTTAGTGAGAAATTTCTCTTCGAAAATACGATAGGATCGGTAAACACAGATAATCGAAACAGTTGAGGATGTTGTTTTAACTATTGTCTGTACAGAATTCATCCTTTGTCCATTTATCCACCTACCTATAATTCTATTAACAAACGCTATCATCAAACATTCGTTATTCTAAATTTTTCTTAGAGTTTTATACTTATTCTTATTTATTAAGTATTCATATAAAAACATTTATCTGGTATCTATCTATCTATCTGTCTATCTATCTATCTATCTATCTATCTATCTATCTACCTGTCTGTCTATCTATCTATCTATCTATCTATCTATCTATCTATCTATCTATCTATCTATCTACCTGTCTGTCTGTCTATCTACCTGTCTGTCTGTCTATCTACCTGTCTATCTATCTATTTATCTATCTATCATATCAAGGAACTCTTTACCCCTACATTCCTCAGTCTGTCGACCTATCTATCTGTCTACACAAGACCCGAGCCTAAGCAATATATTATCCCTCAAACCGTAATTAGAAGGACTTTGGTTCAAGTGGGTTTCTTTTCTGGCGTCGCTTCCGCGTCAGCGAAGGTGGAAAAAAAAGTCTTTATGGAAAGCTGGGATGTTGAGCAGACCCAAAAATCAAGTAATTCAAGGAATTATTGTGTGTGTGTGTGTGTGTACGTGTGTGTGTGTGTAAATGGGACTATGTTCGCTTTCCATGTTTTTAAGATATTACAGTGGTTGAAGTTACTTAAAAAAAAAACTTCACACTGTGAGATGGAAATTAATTGTGACGTGTTTTAAAGAGATTCTTTCTCTAAATGTGCGAAGGAAGTAAGGAAATAAAAAAGAATAGGAGTATTTCGCCCACGTGCAAAGGAAAATTTATTTCGTCCACGTGCAAAGGAAAATTCATTCCGTCCACGTGCAAAGGAAAATTTATTTCATCCACGTGCAAATGAAAAGGAAAATTTATTTTGTCCACGTGCAAGTGAAAATTTATTTAATCACGTACAAATGAAAATTTATTTCGTCCACGTGCAAAGGAAAATGTATTCCGTCCACGTGCAAAGGAAAATTTATTTCTTCCACGTGCACAGGAAAATTGATTTTTTCCACGTGCAAAGGAAAATTTATTTCGTCTACGTGCATAGGAAAATTTATTTCGTCCACGTGCAAAGGAAAAGTTAAGTGCAGTTTTCACATTACGAAAATATTTCATTTACCATATAAAGACGGAACGAAGACTCGGGATATAACTAATTATAATAAGTGAAATGCATTAAAAGGCATTAAGACGTCATAGGTATAAATAATAAATCTAAAATTAAATGAGATATTTGGAAGAGATAAAAAAAAGTAATGAAATTACCAAACAAGAAACAATTGACTTTAAATACTTTTGCATTACAAACAAGGAGCATATCTGTCTCAAAAGCATTATAATACAATGTCAAGAGACACAATTACAGCACTGACATTATTATTATTAGTGTCATTATATTCGGTGGCAAAAATCTGTAATCAAAATGAACCAATTTCATCCAAGGAAATGAAGACCCCACATTACAGATTAATTAATGTAATTCCCCGGTCATAATGTGCAATGCAGTGAGGTCAGAAAAGATTTAGTGAAGGGAAAAAAAGAAGATTATCTGAGTGAAGCTGTGTGACAGAAGAGAATACTTTGTTGTCTTCATGAGTTAACAAATTAAGACCATATGGAAATCGTTTCCCCCTTGGCCTAGGTAAAACAGTAAAATTAAGTGAAACTACGTGTTTATCCTATGAATTTTTATTGCCATAACAGTTACCATGAATTCACCAATTTCTGTAATATTAAACTATAGTGGTTCAACAATAAATAGGGCAGCAAGAAGACCAGAAATCATATCTTTTTCTATTTACACCAACGTTTCGAACTCCCTTACCATCATCAAAGCTACATTAAAATTCGTTTTCCCCTCGGCCTTGGTAAAACAGTAAAATTAACTGAAATTACGTGTTTATCCTATGAATTTCTATTACCACGTCAGTTCCTATGAATTCGCCAATTTCTATACTAACCAACTATAGTATTTTAACAATAAATAGGGTAGCGAGAAGACCGGAAGTCGTATCTTTTTATTTACACCAACGTTTCGAGAATTCCTTCCCATCATCAAAGCTACATTAAAATTCGTTTTCCCCTTGGTCTTGGTAAAACAGTAAAATTAACTGAAACTACATGTTTCTCCTATGAATTTTTATTGCCACGTTAGTTACTATGAATCCACTAATTTCTGCAATAATCAACTACAGCTTTTTACCATTAAGTAGGGCAGCTAGAAGACATAAAATCATACCTTCTTTTTATTTACACCAACGTTTCGGGAAACCTTTCCCATCATCAAAGCTATATTAAAATTAATTTGTACAATCTCTTGTTTTCTTCTTTAATATTTTACCAAAAACCTTGCATATGCGCCTAAGGCGCTATATAGGCATTGTTCCCTGGTAGCTTGGGCACTAAGCTCACCATTGGGTGGGCCCTGGTTTGATTCCCTTACGAGTTATTAAGGAGTAATTCCGGCATGATCTTTTAAATCCCAAAGTGTAGAAGTGCATGCAACTGGCAATCTCATCCCAGAAATCCCCTAGAGAGTAAAAAAATACACAAATATCGATATATATATATATATATATATATATATATATATATATATATATATATATATATATATATATATATATATATATAAAAACTTGAGACAGATTTCTGTACAAAGTAATTTCATAAAGAAAACTACGATGGTGAGTGCTAGCTTGAATGCTAAGCCACTCCTTCGCAGGATGAAGATACGGTCATACAAATAAAATATACAATCAATGAACAAGGAGAAAAAGGGGGAGAGTGAGGGGCAATTGTTGTGAGTAGTTGAATTTGTTCTATTTTCCTTGTCTAATTTGAGGCTATTTACCACTCACAGATCGTTAATGACCGAATAACTCTTGTTTCTACAGATTAGGAACAAACGATGATGACGATGACATATTTACTTTCTGCTTGCAATACATTTATTTTCTGCTTGCAATAAACTTATTTTCTGCTTGCAATACATTTATTTTCTGCTTGCAACACATTTACTTTCTGCTTGCAATACATTTATTTTCTGCTTGCAATACATGTATTTTCCGCATGCAATACATTTATTTTCTGCTTGCAGCATCGATGAAGCCTGTTTAGAAAGTAGGATCTTAATTTAATTTTTTCCATTATATTTAGAATTTTTGAAAAATATTGAAACAACTGAATGTTTTGTTAATAGGAACAGAACGATAAAATGCATCCCTGTTCCGTCCTCAGAACCATTTAGAGGACGACATACGTTTAATAGATTAAGACCAAGACGAATATTTCAGAGATAATTTTCTACAAACTGAACACAATACTTATTAACAATCGTATATAATGGAAAGGCACAGTGGTATGATTCTCGGCTACCAGTCGAGAGGGCAGGGGTTCCAATCCCGCTACTCACTGATGGCTTGGATTGCGCCGCTGCAAAAATCAGGCAGCCCCTCAACCTAACGGTCCGAAAAAACCCGAGAGGTTCAGTAGGAGAATATGTACCAGCCCTCGGGCTGGGGAGTTAAACAGTGGGCCTAGCGACACACAGGCCATGTGTCATAGGCATTGGGACCTGTCCCCCACTGGCTGTCGGCCTAAGAAACAGAGATCAGCGCCTGCCCTATGAGCCTATAGAGGCCCACGAGGACTTTAACTTTTAACTTATATCTACCACTTTGTTACAAAAAAGTAATTCTGAACTTCAGTTTACCTTAACATTTCCTTCTAAAGAAGTTTGTCATTAACGAACGAAAAATGACTTCTTGTATATTATTAAATTTAACGTGACGCCATTTATTACTGCAGATAACCTCTTAATATCTCAGACAAGACAGTACACTCATCTTATTCATAAACGTATGTAATTAGAGCACGAGTGTAAACGTTTGAAAAATGCGCCGAAGCTTTATTTTATCGCTTCGTCACAGTATTATTCCAGTGTGAGACGTAGATCCTGCCATATAATACTAATAATAATAATAATAATATCAATAGCAACGTGAGATGGGCAATTAGGGAAACAATAAAAAAGAAGCAATGCGAAGAGACGCAAAAAGCAAAATGATATTAAGAAAAGTAAATGAAGGAAGGGACATTGATTAATATATCATTCGCTAATTACTTGGTCAGAAAAGGGAAAAGGAAACTGGTGAAGGAATGAAAGACAGAGAGAGAGAGAGAGAGAGAGAGAGAGAGAGAGAGAGAGAGAGAGAGAGAGAGAGAGAGAGAGAATCAAGGCAAATTGGTCGAGCAATAAGAGAGAGAGAGAGAGAGAGAGAGAGAGAGAGAGAGAGAGAGAGAGAGAGAGAGAGAGAGAGAGAGAGAGAGAGAGAGAGAGTACACAGAAGAAAGTCAAACTGATCAAGGAATGAGAAGAGAGAGAGAGAGAGAGAGAGAGAGAGAGAGAGAGAGAGAGAGAGAGAGCAAATGCAAGAACAAGGGGCACGGCGAAATAATGAAATTAAGTAGACTGTATTAACATTTCAAATTAGGATGGACAAAATCCATTCAAATGAAGGAAGGGGGACGAACTAAATAGGTGTGGAGGAGAATTTGCATAAAATTAGATTTCTTTTTTCTTGTCACGTCGCCGCGCACGGACAGACCAGACCTTACGCCATCTAAGAGGGGGCTTTTGGAAGCCGAGGGAGGAAATGTAATTTTCCATCGCTTCCTTGCGTTCTAGGGCTTTGTTTCTGGCGTATTCTGTTGGAGCCATTCTTTGCCTCCCTGGTATTACATTTTGCTGAGGTGGAGAAATGCCCGAGAGTGAATATTGGAAATGCGCGTCATTACGAACGATTTTTGGTGTTCGTGTGTGAGAAAGAAGGGCAAATAAAATGTTCTATTTCTGTTTGGTATTCTATGTTACTGTTTCTAAACAAACAAATATGATAATCCACATGATTATGATAAACACGTTTCTCAGTTCTGTTTGCCTGTTGTTGAAGTATGTATAAATAAAAATATCTATATTTTTTCTAGTGAATGCTCTCAAGTAAAGATTTAGATACTACAAACAAATCGACATTTATATATCAAAGAGAAGGACTCGTTGCTCTTTAGCACACAAGGTGAAGCGAAGGGACAGGCAGGAGGCATCTTGTACATAAAACAGTAATATTGACCGACGTTTCGGAACCTACTTTCCAGTTGCATTTTCAAAGCTGAAACAATTATAGAAGCTCTAATAGTTTAACTTTACATTTAAAAACACTCATATAAATTACACTGAAAAAACTAAAACACAGAACACCAATAAAAAGTACGAAATAAAAGATAAATAGGAAAACAGATTCTTTGATATTTTATCTCATACTTTTTATTGATTTTCTGTGTTTTAGTTTTTTCAGTGTAATTTATGTGAGTGTTTTTAAATGTAAAGTTAAACTTTTATAGTGTCTAAAATTGGTCCAGCTTTGAAAATGCGACTGGAAAGTACGTCGCGAAATGTCGGCCAATAAACTGTTTTATGTACAAGATTCCTGTCCCTTCGCTTCAGCTTATGCATTTATATATCCATCTGCTTTTCAAAATCACCAAATCTATGTGACTGCACTTCTTGATCTAGGTTCCTAACCCAGTGGGTTAGTTTGTTCATTTCATTCCCACGTTCGGATTCAAAGGTTTTCAGTTGAAAACGTATAAAAAATGTTACGGAATCGAGAAGTTAGGAGTTTACAAAAATTAAAATAAATAAATAATGAATGCATAGGCTACGGTCTCTTTATTTAAATAGTCGAATTTTATATCACGTATTGTGCCGACTATACTTTTAGCAACAATCTATCTCCCAATCTATCTATCATATAAAGAAACTGTTTAACCCTATATTCCTCACTTTATCGATATATCCATACGCCTACAATAAAGGCCAAGGTTAAACAATATATTATCCGTCAAACCATGAATCTATGTGTGTGCGCGTGTCCGTGCACATTTTAGAAAATTCTTAGAATTGTCTATATTGTGTGTGTGTGTGTGTGTGTATGAGAGAGAGAGAGAGAGAGAGAGAGAGAGAGAGAGAGAGAGAGAGAGAGAGAGAGAGAGAGAGAGAGAGAAGGATGGTCAACTGCCAGAAAATGCTTACTTTATATCGCATGAAAGAATCACTTCTTTTAAATAAAGCAGACAATATATATATATATATATATATATATATATATATATATATATATATATATATATATATATATATATATATACATATATATATATGACTATTTATCACATCACCGTGATTCATATACAATCAGAAAGCTACAAACGTCCTTTAATATCCAATTCACTCTACCTCGGAAATAATATATTTTCATATATGTTACCGAAGGGGAATTTTTATGTTGATAATAAGTCCACCGTCCCGTGGGATCGAACCAGCGACGGACGAGGAATCAGGACTACAGTGACGCACTAACGACATCGGCCACAAGAGAGGTATAAGTGAATAACATCTCCCGTCAACTCACCCGTCGAACTCAGGTGTTTTGCGTTTGGAGACGATATCCACCCACCTCTGCCATGTTGACCGTGTAGTGCGTTTGTCGCACGTAGCCATATTATGACTATTTATCACATCACCGTGATTCATGTACAATCAGAAAGCTACAAACGTCCTTTAATATCCAATTCACTCTACCTCGGAAATAATATATTTTCATATATGTTACCGAAGGAATTTTTATGTTGATAATAAGTCCACCGTCCCGTGGGATCGAACCAGCGACGGACGAGGAATCAGGACTACAGTGACGCACTAACGACATCGGCCACAAGAGAGGTATAAGTGAATAACATCTCCCGTCAACTCACCCGTCGAACTCAGGTGTTTTGCGTTTGGAGACGATATCCACCCACCTCTGCCATGTTGACCGTGTAGTGCGTTTGTCGACGACGTAGCCATATTATGACTATTTATCACATCACCGTGATTCATATACAATCAGAAAGCTACAAACGTCCTTTAATATCCAATTCACTCTACCTCGGAAATAATATATTTTCATATATGTTACCGAAGGGGAATTTTATGTTGATAATAAGTCCACCGTCCCGTGGGATCGAACCAGCGACGGACGAGGAATCAGGACTACAGTGACGCACTAACGACATCGCCACAAGAGAGGTATAAGTGAATAACATCTCCCGTCAACTCACCCGTCGAACTCAGGTGTTTTGCGTTTGGAGACGATATCCACCCACCTCTGCCATGTTGACCGTGTAGTGCGTTTGTCGACGTAGCCATATTATGACTATTTATCACATCACCGTGATTCATATACAATCAGAAAGCTACAAACGTCCTTTAATATCCAATTCACTCTACCTCGGAAATAATATATTTTCATATATGTTACCGAAGGGGAATTTTATGTTGATAATAAGTCCACCGTCCGTGTGGATCGAACCAGCGACGGACGAGGAATCAGGACTACAGTGACGCACTAACGACATCGGCCACAAGAGAGGTATAAGTGAATAACATCTCCCGTCAACTCACCCGTCGAACTCAGGTGTTTTGCGTTTGGAGACGATATCCACCCACCTCTGCCATGTTGACCGTGTAGTGCGTTTGTCGCACGTAGCCATATTATGACTATTTATCACATCACCGTGATTCATATACAATCAGAAAGCTACAAACGTCCTTTAATATCCAATTCACTCTACCTCGAAATAATATATTTTCATATATGTTACCGAAGGGGAATTTTTATGTTGATAATAAGTCCACCGTCCCGTGGGATCGAACCAGCGACGGACGAGGAATCAGGACTACAGTGACGCACTAACGACATCGCCACAAGAGAGGTATAAGTGAATAACATCTCCCGTCAACTCACCCGTCGAACTCAGGTGTTTTGCGTTTGGAGACGATATCCACCCACCTCTGCCATGTTGACCGTGTAGTGCGTTTGTCGCACGAGCCATATTATGACTATTTATCACATCACCGTGATTCATATACAATCAGAAAGCTACAAACGTCCTTTAATATCCAATTCACTCTACCTCGGAAATAATATATTTTCATATATGTTACCGAAGGGAATTTTTATGTTGATAATAAGTCCACCGTCCCGTGGGATCGAACCAGCGACGGACGAGGAATCAGGACTACAGTGACGCACTAACGACATCGGCCACAAGAGAGGTATAAGTGAATAACATCTCCCGTCAACTCACCCGTCGAACTCAGGTGTTTTGCGTTTGGAGACGATATCCACCCACCTCTGCCATGTTGACCGTGTAGTGCGTTTGTCGCATCGTAGCCATATTATGACTATTTATCACATCACCGTGATTCATATACAATCAGAAAGCTACAAACGTCCTTTAATATCCATTCACTCTACCTCGGAAATAATATATTTTCATATATGTTACCGAAGGAATTTTATGTTGATAATAAGTCCACCGTCCCGTGGGATCGAACCAGCGACGGACGAGGAATCAGGACTACAGTGACGCACTAACGACATCGGCCACAAGAGAGGTATAAGTGAATAACATCTCCCGTCAACTCACCCGTCGAACTCAGGTGTTTTGCGTTTGGAGACGATATCCACCCACCTCTGCCATGTTGACCGTGTAGTGCGTTTGTCGCACGTAGCCATATTATGACTATTTATCACATCACCGTGATTCATATACAATCAGAAAGCTACAAACGTCCTTTAATATCCAATTCACTCTACCTCGGAAATAATATATTTTCATATATGTTACCGAAGGGGAATTTTTATGTTGATAATAAGTCCACCGTCCCGTGGGATCGAACCAGCGACGGACGAGGAATCAGGACTACAGTGACGCACTAACGACATCGGCCACAAGAGAGGTATAAGTGAATAACATCTCCGTCAACTCACCCGTCGAACTCAGGTGTTTTGCGTTTGGAGACGATATCCACCCACCTCTGCCATGTTGACCGTGTAGTGCGTTTGTCGCGACGTAGCCATATTATGACTATTTATCACATCACCGTGATTCATATACAATCAGAAAGCTACAAACGTCCTTTAATATCCAATTCACTCTACCTCGGAAATAATATATTTTCATATATGTTACCGAAGGGGAATTTTATGTTGATAATAAGTCCACCGTCCCGTGGGATCGAACCAGCGACGGACGAGGAATCAGGACTACAGTGACGCATTAACGACATCGGCCACAAGAGAGGTATAAGTGAATAACATCTCCGTCAACTCACCCGTCGAACTCAGGTGTTTTGCGTTTGGAGACGATATCCACCCACCTCTGCCATGTTGACCGTGTAGTGCGTTTGTCGCACGTAGCCATATTATGACTATTTATCACATCACCGTGATTCATATACAATCAGAAAGCTACAAACGTCCTTTAATATCCAATTCACTCTACCTCGGAAATAATATATTTTCATATATGTTACCGAAGGGGAATTTTATGTTGATAATAAGTCCACC
>NC_089756.1:42216261-42258761 GCF_040412425.1 Macrobrachium rosenbergii | reverse complement strand
GTAGCCTGTTTCTACTGTCTCTGCATTACAATATAGAGAGAAATTCACGTAAAGGAATACAAATATAATCGTTCCGTCCGTTCGCCTGTCTATCTGTCTGTCTGTCTCATTTAATAACACCTCCATTTCCCTCCAGCAACGACGCCTCTCCTTCCCCCCCCCTCCCCTTCCTCCCGTAATGGCCCATCACCTCCTCCCCCTAACCCCCTTCCGGCTCCCTTCCCTTCCTCGCCCTCAAAATTCACCCTTAAAATATTTTGTTTCGTCGTAAAACTTAATTGAATTTTCACAAACGTTTATGCTGAGGCCCGTAAAGGAAAAGGTATATTGTCGTCAATAAAGCTGAAAGAACTACCTAAAATTCCCCTTCCCCTAACCCCACCCACCCCCGCCCCCTCCCCCCTGGTCGGGGAAAATAAAAATACTTCATGTCCGGAACGCGTTGGAAAATGTCATTTAGCCTTTTTGCAAAAAAAAAAAAAAAAAAAAAAAAAAATTCAGCGAACGCCATATTTACTCCATGGCAGCAATTATGGAGTAGGGCCGAGCTATTATGCACCCTTCGATTCATAATTTTTCAGGACAAAAAAAATCTGAAATCATTTTTGGGGGGTTTCAGAAACACGGTTCAAAAGAATTCCTGGCTGCAAAATATTCCCCAAAAAAGAGGTTAAAAAAATTATAGAGCCGTATCCCGTGATTTAATTTGGCTCTAAAGTATTATCATTATTATTATTTAGGCAATCATAATGGGATAATTCATTTTGTATTTATTACCCTTTTGGTCTTTATTGCTGTGTCCCCGTGTGTTTTCTCCCCTTTATTCTCTCGTCCTATGTTCCTCTATTCCGCATTTCCCTTTTATTCTCATTTTGCCGCATTAGACACAGCGTCATATATTAATTAATAACAAAGTTCAACCTGCCTCCTCTTTCTCCTGTGCATTTTGCAGACTCTGCCTTGTCGTTCAATTTTCTTCCTTTCCTTTTATTCCGGTTTTCCCTCTCCTGCCTTTCTCGCTCTCTTTCTTCCACACCCATTTTTTCATTATTTTTCTGTGCCTCTTTCCTTTTCAAAACACGGGTTAAGCTTAGCTCTCTCTCTCTCTCTCTCTCTCTCTCTCTCTCTCTCTCTATATATATATATATATATATATATATATATATATATATATATATATATATATATATATATATATATATATATATAAGTTTATCCTTATGATAACCCAACAAACCTTTTCTTTATCCAAAACTTATCGTTCTTATCATACTTCAGCTTGTCGATTTGTCTGTTTGTCTCGTGAATTTAACCCTAAAATAACTATCCAAGGTCTACAGTACTCATATTAGTCTCTCTCTCTCTCTCTCTCTCTCTCTCTCTCTCTCTCTCTCTCTCTCTCTCTCTCTCATAAATTTATCCTCATGATAATCACAAATGCCTCTCATCTAGGTATTCATCGTTCTGATAATGCTTCTCTCTCTCTCTCTCTCTCTCTCTCTCTCTCTCTCTCTCTCTCTCTCTCTCTCTCTCTCTCTCTCATGAATTTTTCCTCAAAACAATCACACAAGCCTTTCATCTAAGTATTTATCGTTCTCATAATACCTCTCTCTCTCTCTCTCTCTCTCTCTCTCTCTCTCTCTCTCTCTCTCTCTCTCTCTCTCTCTCTCTTCATTTATTCCTCCTTGTCTCTCGCTCTCTCTTCCTTCCTTCACCAATATATTATACCTTCCCTTTATTCATAAAAGGTCGCATTAGTTGACGGGAGGACAAACTAATTTTGACCTGAGATGCGTCATTAAAACATGAGATGCTGAGACGATGATGATGATGATGATGAATTTGATGGAGATGTCCGCCCGTCTGAAGGTTGATGAGGATGCTGGAACAACGTATTGATTCATCACCGGACAGTGAGGTGATGGTGAGGACGATGTATGGTGATCGAAATGGCTGGGTTTCCATTTCGTCTGTTTCTGATCTTCTTCAATTTGATCCTGATTCGCAAATGCAGTTTTGGAAGTTGGATCCGATCAAGAGGGTATTCAGTTCCTTATATGATTTGAAGATTAAGTTTTGCTTTCTCTCTCTCTCTCTCTCTCTCTCTCTCTCTCTCTCTCTCTCTCTCTTTTTATCCTGATGTAAGTTTCATCTCTTTGTTATAGTATAGCTCAAAAACACACAACCAAATAAATACATATATATATATATATATATATATATATATATATATATATATATATATATATATATATATATATATATATATATTATATATATATTTATATATATGCATATATATATATATATATATATATATATATATATATATATATATATATATATATATATATATATATATATATATATATATATATATATATATATATATATATATATATATATATATATATGTGTGTGTGTGTGTGTGTGTGTGTGTATGGATGTGTGTGCAGCTCACAAATAAGGAAACGAAACTTATATCAGGTTACAAAGAGAGAGAGAGAGAGAGAGAGAGAGAGAGAGAGAGAGAGAGAGAGAGAGAGAGAGAGAGAGAGAGAGGAGGTATGATTTATTCAAAGATAGAAATCATTTGTTATAATCATGTTCCATAAGCACAAAAAAAATATCTGAAATGAAACATTTGAAATCAAAGAAATAAATTAAGGAAAATATTGCTAATAATAATAATAACAATAATAATAATAATAATAATAATAATAATAATAATAATAATAATAATAATAAAAACAACAACGCAATATGCAAGTCATGGCAGAAGAAGAACGAAAAATAAGTCTCATTTTTACGTTTCTCGTTTAGAAGTGACAGTGGAATGTGCACAGAGAAATACATGTTAGAGAAATAGTTTATCTTGTTGAGTCCTACAACTACGTTTTAGAAAGAATTTTTCAATGCTGTCCTCTACATAACCGAATAAATACATCCTACATGAAGCTCTCTTGTTGTCTGGCAAGTACCAAAAGACTGCTGTAAATCCAGAGCAAGGTAACCTAACTTTTGCGACTAAAATACTGCTTTAAGTTTGATAACTGATGTATGTTATCAAAATGATTGCCATGTTTACTTTCAGTGGATAGATAATACCACTTTTGCCTCTATGAGAGAGAGAGAGAGAGAGAGAGAGAGAGAGAGAGAGAGAGAGAGAGAGAGAGAGAGAGAGAGAGAGCTGTAACATCTACAAGTGATATATGTCAAGTCATTTTATACCGTAAGGCGTTCGACTTTCAACAATGGGGATTTAAGGACACAAGCCAGTGTTACTTTTAACAGTCCCATGAAGCCATTTCCACCTACGATTTACCGAAGCCCAGAAGCACAAGTAAGCATGCATGCTTGTGCGTAGGCGTACGCCTATGAGCGTCTGTGGTTGACAGGAAATATGACAACAATTCACTACCGTGAGAGTTATCTCCAAAAGCTTTTATGACTGGTTAGGTCTAAGATCGTCCGAAGCCTCTTCCCGTCCTTTTGCGCCAGAAACTCAGGGACAGTGAGAAAACATACCCTGCAGCGCCCTGCGAGGAGGAGGAGGAGGACATTCTGCGGTGCCCCAGGAACCACAACCAGAAGCTCTTGGTGGGAGCTACCTTACGCTTCCTGACGGCTACCTGAAGGTTACATACCTGTTGGGAAACGACCTCAGGGAGGTTACCCAGCAGTCACCACAGGCATACAAGGGGAGGTTGCTTAGGACCTTAAATATTTCGAAGTAAAGCAATCTTACACCCTTAACGCAGATGAAAGCCATGGGGGAGAGAGAGAGAGAGAGAGAGAGAGAGAGAGAGAGAGAGAGAGAGAGAGAGAGAGAGAATGCTATTACGCCTATTCGTGTTATTTATGTTTGCTTAAATTGGTCACGTAAACAAATTTTATGAAGCCAAAATATTTCAATTTACCATTTACTCAATGGATCTCTAATAAAAGAGAGACAAAAAAATATGAACAAGTACCTAAGAGCATCAAAACAGCAATCTAATTCTTTTATCTTCAGGAGAAAACCTTTTAAAAAAACCGATCAAACCTTGCAACAAGGACGACTTGTTGGTGAGCGAATGTGGGAAACATTAACCATGCAACATTCCCACGCATTTTCATCCCTTTTTTTTTTTTACGAAAACCTCCAAATGACCTCGGCCGAGATGAAAAAAAATTTACAAGCCTATGGACACCATATACCTCTGCCATTTGCAACTTTCTCAACTATCAAATTTAATAATCTTGATTTTCTTTTACACTATTTGCATATGTTTATGTTACATAAACTGATAACCTTTGTGTGCATTTAGAAACTACTTTTTTATAACTGCACGAACAAATACTTGCACACTGTAATAAGTCAGCATAAGAACTCATTATCGACTAGATTGTCTAAAGATTTACTTAGGAGTGCTTGTGAAAGCAACACTGCTGTCTGGGTAAGGGCGGTTTCCCCGAATTATCTGATCAAGTAATGATTTCATATTAACAGAATCATTCCTGCCACCAACGTTGTTATACATAATGTTAAGGTTGAAATGATCGAAGCACATTTGTAATAATTCCCGTTACAGTTCAGTGTTACTCGTTCTGAGTCGCATGTGCAAGAGTTCATACCTCTGCCTCGCCATCTGAGTTTCTGAAAAGAACCCGATATATATTGCAAATGCCCATGCAATAACTTCTATTTTCTTTATTGGTTACGTAATTATCAATTTTGTTTTTATCAGTAATACTAATGACGTAATTCTTCCAGCCAAAATATTTTATACGACGCACAAGAATGGAATAAAAATTTTAATTTGTGCCTGTTGAATAGAGGTCTTCAATACAGAAATAATTATTATTTTTCCTTGTGTACTTTTGAACACTCATACTTAAAAAATTCAAACGTCCACAGAATCTTACTCAAGCTGTATAGTACACAGGCGGTCGTCAAATAGACGGAGGGGGTTTGTTGTAAAGAAGTACAGGATAAAAGGATGGAAAAATAGGGTATACAACATTAGAGAATGACTGGGATGGTCCCGCCTGATCTTTTTACGACCACTCGAGGCCAGTTATATTCTGGCGCTATATTTTGCGGGGACAGAGAAAGACCAAGCTGTAAACTTAGGTGGGAAGGACGATCGTTCATTAAAGCTATTTTATCTTATCTTCTGCTTGTTATTCTCTTTATTTTATGACTTTATTATTACTATATTTTTTCACTCATAATCTAAATATTTTGGGAGTTGTATCCTTCACATATTGTTTCAAGTGGTAGATGGATTAGGCTAAGCTGACGTATGCCATTATGGACCCCTCCTTGTCTAATGTTGGGTAAATGCTGAAGGGATATGACTGGCCTGGTGTGAACCTCTAACCTCTGCCCAACCAACAGGGCATTTTATTATTGAGTGAGCAGCCGGTGAAGTTATTTGTGGTGTTGAAAATAAGAAAGTACAGTAATTTGATAGCAAAATTTCTACAGTTTACTTTCTCTTTCTAGATTACATTACTAGCGGTGTACAGATGTATGAAACTTGAGTTTTGTGAAACAAAGACTAATTGATTAGCCGATCTGACACTCTGCATTCATTGTACGACTCTTCGCGAATGGTTAGCGATGTATTTAACAACAATTCTGAGTATATATTTCTTGAAATTGTAAATCTACGGAATAGACTAAGTGGGAATTTTAAAGATGTGTTTTCTACCTCAGAGCAAGATTCCACGTAAGAATAAGTGAAAACATGAGGAAGGAAGAATAAGAATAATTTACTTTATATCTTGTATATATATATAATATATATTTATATATATATATACGGTATATACATATATATATACATATGTGTATGTATGTATGTATGTATATATATATATATATATATATATATATATATATATATATATATATATATATATATATATATATATATTTAGCTGAAGACTGGGAAAGTTCAAAATGAAACGACAAAGTGCCAAGTACTTTCGTAGCATTCTGTCATTTCATTTTGAACTTTCTAGTGGCTTTCAGCTAATAAAAAAAATCACGCGCTACTTTTTGATTTCTTAGTATATATATATATATATATATATATATATATATATATATATATATATATATATATATATATATATATATATATATATATATATATATATAATATATATATATATATATATATATATATATATATATATATATATATATATATATATATATATATATATATATATATATATTTTATATATATATACATATATGTAATATGTATACATATATATATATATATATACATATATATATATATATATATATATATATATATATATATATATATATAGATATATATATATATATACAGTATATATATATGAAATATTCTCTGTTAAAACAGAAATCCATCTAATAGAAGGAGCCCATAAAAACGCCAAGAGGTAGAAAGTTATTGCTATATTTCAGAGACCAAACTGTCTTCCTCTACTGGCAACTATATGAATGAAGTAAGGAAACAGACAGGCGGTATTTATACCAAGAAATCCAGAGGTCACCCGTGACGTCAATCCAGTTGATAGCTTCTTAATCTTCTTAATCCGTTTCCCCGAACGAGACATCGGTTGCTACCACGTTCATACTTGAACGTCTGGGTTTTGAATGGCACCCACAGCGCAGATAACCTCCTTAATATTAGCCGCTTCACACACCAACCCAGAAGACTCATCAAGCGCCCCTATATACACTGCGTTCCTCACCTTTACCTTACACACGCTCTGGTGTTTCCTAGGTGTTAAAGCTCTTCCTTACCTATACCTTCTTCCCTCCATCTATACGAACCTTACCAGCTTTCTTATCTTCCTTCTGACTGGCACTTCTGAATTATAAACCCTTTTCGTCAATTTATCGACGCCCATTTTTCCCACATGGCCAAACCATCTTAGAATATTCTGATCCATTCTATTATCTACACTAACTTTTTACATATATATATATATATATATATATATATATATATATATTATATATGTATATATTTACATGTATATATGCAGAATAATGGATAAGTCAACAGTCTACCTCTGCATCCAAACCAAAAGGCATAGGTTTCAATCTTGGCTGGGGCAAATGTACTTATCATACATCATTTGCTTTGAATATAGAAAAAGTTATTCCCAAGGTGAAGGTGAATTTAAGGGTATTTATTGCTTAATATTTAAAAACCTAAAACGACATATGTAAATTAGTGACAAAATTATATATACAGGTCTATATATACATATATATATATAAATATATATATATATATATATATATATATATATATATATATATATATATATATACATATATATACTCTTTTGAAAAACACTACTCTTGACCTATTTTCAGAATCATTCAAGAGTAAAACTGGGAACTCTCTATTGATATATTAAATTTGCCCATTCTGATATATATAAAGAGAATATTCCACTGAAACTATAATTCTACATTTTTGTTGATCCCTTCCGTTCGTATAAAAGCTGAACATTATTTCGCCTAATTTATTAGTCCTGATCTTAAAAAAAAAAAAAAAGGAAGAGCCTAAAAGTTGCAATGCTTCATAAAATATCATCAACTTGCCTTTTGCCACGCACATTTTTTCAGAGCCTGTCAGGCATTATAACTGCAAGACTCATGTTTCAAAAATACAAAGCCAACGGTTTCTTGCGTGTCAACATGAAAGCTAATGCGTAAAATGATTACGATATAGTTATAAAATAAAATTATGCATTATATAAAATTTGCTGAAGTAATTGGCCAAAACTTGGAAAAAATTATCCGGTTGCACACACAAAGAAAGAGAGAGAGAGAGAGAGAGAGAGAGAGAGAGAGAGAGAGAGAGAGAGAGAGAGAGAGAGAGAGAGCTGAATATTTTCTCAATTTCCAACTACAGTCACGATATATATATATATATATATATATATATATATATATATATATATATATATATATATATATAGATATATATATATATATATATATATATATATATATATATATATATATATATATAATAGAACGAGAGAGAGAGAGAGAGAGAGAGAGAGAGAGAGAGAGTTTCAATAAGGTCTGAAAATATGTTCATTCGTATAAAAAACTATAAGAAATTATAATTTATATGTATACAGTATATATACGTATACATATGTATATATAAATGCATATATGTATATATACATATATATAATATATAAACGTGCTTTGGAGGGTGCATTAAGATATTCATACACAGAAGGCCTAAGCCCAATTGTACCTAAAGAATAAGAGAGAGAGAGAGAGAGAGAGAGAGAGAGAGAGAGAGAGAGAGAGAGAGAGAGAGAGAGAGAGAAACTGTCTTTTTCCAAAAGTAAAACTTGTCTCATTACTCGGTTGAGCAGCAAACAGCCTTAACGGCGGAGCCCCTTAGTAAAGTGTGTCTATCTTTCCCTTATCTGAAATTGAGTTGAGAAATAATCTCGCCGTCAGAGGGCGCCGCCAACCCCAGGGACTACTATGGGCAGCCGTGGCCCTCCGTCCTTCCTGCGAGTATCCTTTGGGTAACCTGTTCATGGCCGAAAAGGTACAAGGACAGGTATGTACTTGTAACTCGAGAGTAACTGCCGTTCAGTATTTGTTCTTTTCATGAACATTTGTTCTTCACAAGCCGTCACATGTATCATTTACAGTTATTATATACATACACACACATAAATATATATATACACATATACAGTACATATATGCATACATACATAGTTAGAATCGGCTTTAGTAACAAAAGCCCGGAATTACGGTAAATGGTTTGGCATAAATTCGTCTTATTCATAATCTGTCAGTTTTAGTCATATCAAATCGAAAGGACATTGAAATCGAAAAAAAATTTTTCAAATCCCAATGGCCACATAAGAAAAAAATTGAAAGAGGGAACTAGGGAAAATGGCAAATGGAGGAGAATACAAATAAAAAAAACTAACAAAACGAAAATTAAGGAAATCATTTCAATGCAAAATAACTGACTGTTAAGAAAGACTTCAGGAACAAAGTCTCGCGAACAGTAGGTGAAAGAGAGTGTTGGTGCTGGTGAAAAGAAGTATAGACAGTGTGAGAAGGCGAGGCATGTAAGATGGCAGAAGGGGACCGCGCACCATGAGCAGTAATGTTCGATGGAGCATTGGCATCAGTAATAACAGTAGTAGAAATACAGCCTACCTTGAACTTTAAAAGCATCAGTGCCTATAAGACTTCCAATAAGACTACTCCACAATCTTAAAGTGAAGAGAAAAGAACAATATATATATATATATATATATATATATATATATATATATATATATATTATATATATATATATATATATATATATAAAATTTTTTAGTGCTCAACAAAATCAGTGGCAGTTTGTAACTCAATACGTATAAGTAATAACGACAATATTGTATCCTTAATGAAATTAACATAACATGAATTTGGCCCACCTGGAAATAACCCAGTGACTGTTCATTTTTCAGGAATTTTTCCCCGATGGTGAAGGTTCCGGTAACGCGATGCTACTCTCGTCCACGCTTCCAAAAAATATTAATTAATGTTTTAATTTTTGCAGGCCCAAAAATCTTTGCGGATAACGCCCCAGTTTTGAGGTACCACTGCTTTATGGGCTTCTAACGATGCGAAAAGGCAACCTTAGAGTCAAAAGTAACACAAGAATCGCTTACGTGTTCTGAGTCGTTTAGTAAACAATTTCAAATTCAAAATTTTTAACTTTAAAATGACATGTGACCTTGGGGAACAGGTCAGTGGGTAAAATAATCATCAACCTCACGGTACCTACCTATGTTGTTCACCAAAATCTGAGAGAATAATAATAATAATAATAATAATAATAATAATAATAATAATAATAATAATAATAATAATAATAATGCCAAAAATTACTTTTCTAAATGGTTAGTCTACAGTAAGTTTGGCCTTCATGGATCGTTTGAATTTGACTTATAATAATTGACTATAAAAAGTACCCAACTGTTTCCCATAAGAATACTGAGTGCCAGATGTAATTTCAGATTCTAATTTAGTCTTTCGACTTGAAGAACACTGGACTTTGGACTTGATGTTGAAGAGAACTGTAAACCCGCAATGAAACGTAATGTATATTATGCGCTAAGAAGTTAAGTATACCTTAGTTTTGGTATGAACTGAATAGAATTGAATATAGGGTTTAGGCCAAAGGCCCAGCACTGGGACCAATGAGGTCATTCAGCTCTAAAACGGAAATTGACAGTAAAAGGTTTGAAAGGTGTAACAGGTCGAAAACCTCGCATTTATACTATGAATCAATTGTTAGGAGAGGGTGGAAGTAAGATGGAAGAAAGAGAATATGAAAGGACGTGCAGTAAAAGGGACGAAAGAGGTTGCAGCTAGGGGCCGAAGGCACGCTGCAAAGAACCTTAAGTAATGCCTACAGTGCACCGCATGAGGTGCACTGACGGCACTAACCCTCCTACGGAAATGTGTTGCTATGCAACCACCGCAAATACTCAAAGAATCTCGCGTAACAGCTCTCCCGAAAATGCAGGCGAAGACGGACAAAAAATACACAGAGTAAAGGAGGGAGAAAAAAAAAAAAAAGTCGAGAAGATCTCGGGGAAGATCGGGCCTTCCATCTTCAATTCTCCTTTGCATTATAAAAAGTCAGATTGCGTGCGACTAAATCCTGTTAGGGAGGATCGAGTCCCTTTTGTCCGCCGTAAACAACCGCTCTGTAGGTACTTAATCGCTTGCCATAATCGAATTACCCGTTAAATATACTACGGGATTAGCTCGGCCCTCTGAGGTCTTGCCGGGTGAGAGAGAGAGAGAGAGAGAGAGAGAGAGAGAGAGAGAGAGAGAGAGAGAGAGAAATGGATCTCATAACGATATCCTAAATACGAAAAAACTCGTAATGATCTAATCTTAGGCGCAACCAAATCTCCGCCCCTAAGATTCTTAACATTCTCCCTACCCCAGCTTGCACCAACATTCACGCCCCTTCCCCCCACCTTCTTTATCTTGTTCTTTACTTTCCTTTATTTCATTTACGCTATTCATGAAAAACCACACACACAAATATACACAAACATGTATATGTATGTATATATATATATATATATATATATATATATATATGTGTGTGTGTGTGTGTGTGTGTGTATATACTGTATACACACATACACACACACACACACACACACATATATATATATATATATATATATATATATATATATATTTACATATATAAATATATTTATATATAGCATGTAATTGCATTTATGTAAAAAAGTTATTTTACTAACTCACCCATCAGGATAGACTGCTTGCCTGTATAGGACATTTATTTATTTTGCAGAAAACATTTTTTTTTTGCACTTTTTGTGTTTCCACGATACTAGCACGTTCAACTACCGGTAAAAATACCTAATAAATAATGTTAATCATCTTAAAAGCATTAAAGCAACATACCAGTTAAAAAAAATTATTTTGAGAGGCTGTCAAAAAAAATAGAAAAACACATAAAAATGAAAAACCGAAATTATATCAAGAAAAAGGAGCATCAAACGCCCTCTTTACCTTGACTGAACCAGCGGCCTTTTGGCCTCGCCATTGTTGACTTAATAAGAAATTCCATTATGGTAATGAAGTGTAAAATACGAAGGTAAACTGAGGTTTACTCGGTGATCTTAATCCTACCTCTCTTCCTCCCTTTCCTTCTCCTCCTCCTCCTCCTCCAGCCGAATGCCCTGACGCGCGTGCGCGTTGGCAAGGGCATCCGGGCATCTATGATCATTGGAACTGGTGATGAGATCTCGTAGCGATTTGCAGCTTATCTCTCGTCCTCTTAAGATGGCGTAGATGTCATAATTTTTCATATTTAAATTGTGCACTTCTAAAGGATTTAACATTCAAGGTTGTCTTGGACTGCCCGAGTTGCGTTTTATAGAGAGAGAGAGAGAGAGAGAGAGAGAGAGAGAGAGAGAGAGAGAGAGAGAGAGAGAGAGAGAGGGGGTAGGGGGAGACGTGAGAATGCCGGATGATAAACAGTAAATTACTTCATGATCAAAAATGCTTTCACTTCCTCATGACTCATAAACATCGCCATTCTCCTGTAAAATCATCATCGCTACTCTGTCTATGGCGCTGTTATCATCATCATCATCATCATCATGAACGTCATTATTAGTCACTGTGTTCAGTCGTATGCTTCTTTATTATTACCCTTACCGTAAATGTCATATTATCTGCTTTAAACTAGATAAACGGTGGCGCCAATCTAGGCCTGTAAAAAGTCACGTATCACTGTTCGCTGCCATTTCCTAATCAGCAAAGTCTGTAACTATAAATATATTTCTTCATCAAATTGACAGTTCATAAACAAGTCGAGAACCTCACACACACAAACATACAAACATACATACATACATACACACAAACACATATATATACAGTTATGACCAAAAGCTCACACGTGTACAAATGACAGAAATTCATATATATATATATATATATATATATATATATATATATATATATATATATATATATATATATATATATATATATATATATAACAGTTCTTTATTTAGACTGATGATGTGCAAAGGATTGCACGAAACGTTTCTAAATAAAGAACTTTGAAGACTTCTTGTCTTATGGATCTCTGATTATATATATATATATATATATATATATATATATATATATATATATATATATATATATATATATATATATATATATATATATATATATATATATATATATATATATATATGTATATATATTTATATGAATTTCTGTCACTTGTACACGTGCGAGCTTTTGGTCACAAATGCAGTTTAATATCGAATTTAATATACCTTGGGAATAACTTAACACTCAAAAGGAATCATAATTGATAAGAGAATCTGGCCCGGCCAGGATTTCAACCTTGACCTTTGCTTCAGATACAAAGATACCCAGTCAACTTTGACCACTCGATTGTCAGGAGACAAGCTTAATATTCATAAATAAATAAAGAAATAAAGAAATAAATATATATATATATATATATATATATATATATATATATATATATATATATTTTATATTTATTTATATATGCCATGCAAATGCACAATATTTTATTCTGCCTGCCTTCTCCAAAAATAGTAATGCAACTGATGACAGTTCAGATATAATCAGTGATGCAAATGAAAATATAATGTATCGGAACAACAGCAGGGAAAAAACTAGAATATCCTCCTTCCGCAATCATTAGCTAGGAAAAACACAGAGAGAGAGAGAGAGAGAGAGAGAGAGAGAGAGAGAGAGAGAGAGAGAGAGAGAGAGAGAGAGAGAGAGAGAGAGAGAGAGACTAATAGTTCAGCAAGGCTAGAGCATATCAAGTCTAAGACCCTAATTGGCCTTCGTATAGAACCATAGACAATGTTTACAGATTGAGAGAGAGAGAGAGAGAGAGAGAGAGAGAGAGAGAGAGAGAGAGAGAGAGAGAGAGAGAGAGAGAGAGAGAATAGTTCAGCAAAGTTAAAGCATTTCAAGTCTAAGACCCTAATTGGCCTTCGTATAGAACTATAGATAATGTTTATAGATTGAGAGAGAGAGAGAGAGAGAGAGAGAGAGAGAGAGAGAGAGAGAGAGAGAGAGAGAGAGACTAATAGTTCAGCAAAGCTAAAGCATTTCAAGTCTAAGACCCTAATTGGCCTTCGTATAGAACTATAGATAATGTTTACAGATTGAGAGAGAGAGAGAGAGAGAGAGAGAGAGAGAGAGAGAGAGAGAGAGAGAGACTAATAGTTCAGCAAAGCTAAAGCATTTCAAGTCTAAGACCCTAATTGGCCTTCGTATAGAACTATAGATAATGTTTACAGATTGAGAGAGAGAGAGAGAGAGAGAGAGACTAATAGTTCAGCAAAGCTAGAGCATATCAAGTCTAAGACCCTAATTGGCCTTCGTATAGAACTATAGATAATGTTTATAGATTGAGAGAGAGAGAGAGAGAGAGAGAGAGAGAGAGAGAGAGAGAGAGAGAGAGAGAGATGTTCAACTTGCACAGCAATAAAATCAATTTCAATCGTCAACATAGCAATGTGCGAAACCTTAAACCACTGTAACCAATCTTATCCAAAATCACACAGATCACATCAGGCCATTAATGAATTAACAGCGGGTATTTAATACCCAGCGAAACCCTTGGTGGAAAAATTAAAAAGAAAACTTCCCCTAAAGTAAAAAAAAAAAAAAAAAAACCACCTTCCCAAACACTCTTTCAGATCTAAACGGCGAAACCGATCTACCGAAGGTGTATCACCTGATACTCCGGCGGGGGTGAGGATGGTTAATCAAAGAACCAAGAGGTGGGTGTAAGCGATACACACACCTGTGTCTCAAGTGAACAGACTCGAAGGGCTTCTCATCTTGGGAGGTGCGACTCCGACGGCGTCTCTCCGTTCTCACCCTCTGCGGTGATTCTGAAGGCGCTGTCTTTCGCACTAAAGTGCGCCACTGTTTGCTCCATAATTATCAGTTACGATATTTCCAGCGCTTTCTTTTCTGGCTGGCAGGTTTCTCATTTATTCGCTGTCACTGGCACTAAACCGTTAAGGTTTGTTGCAGGCTTCAGCTCAAGACCAACATGTTGGTAATGTTAATGATAATGACGATGTGATGGTCATCTACGCGTATGTTACTGCCATCTCATTTTCTTAAAAACTATGGCGTCAGTAGCATATTTTCCTACATACCTCAAGGTCCTTCCTAACCAAGACGCACTGGTTTCTTTCTCTTCACATTTATGTTTCATTTCTCGATAGATTTTTCCATAACAAAGCATCCCCGTAGGGGGTAGTGCAGCCAGTGCACCTCATGCGGTCCACTATAGGCATTACTTAAGGATCTTCGCAGCGTGCCTTCGGACCCTAGCTGCAACCCTTTTCGTTCCTTTTACTGTACCTCCTTTCATATTCTTTTTCTTCCATCTTACTTTCTTCCCTCTCTTAACAAACAATTGATTCATAGCGCAACTGCGAGGTTTTCCTCCTGTTGCACCTTTCAAACCTTTTACTGTCAATTTCCGTTTCAGCACTGAATGACCTCATAGGTCCCAGTGTCTGGTCTGTGGCCTAAATTCTATATTCAATTCAGTTCAAGTCATAACAAAGCATGTTACGCAATGCGTGGTTTTCAGTGTTTTGAATCACAAAGTACAGCACATTACACACTCAAATAGTGAGAAGTCACTATAACAAGATCTAATTTAGCAGGGCGTTGTAGCATCACAAGCTCTTGCTGCTTGAGCAGAGGTGAGGAATAAGATGATATTTCCTCACTGTCCAGAATAACGTGCAGGCTTTCGAAGCACTTAGCATTTCGGCAGTCACGGAAACCTACAATGTCATCCACCGATTTGTCAGAATATCGTTTATTTTCACAAAAATACTAGTAGAAACAAGTCAAAAATGGGCCGCAATCAAACCGTTTTCTGTACAGCGTATAATGCTGTATGAAACTCTCAGCCACGGCCCATGAAACGCTCAGCAGCGGCCCATGAAACTTTCAGCCACGGCTCGGTGGTGGCCTGTGTTGTTGGCACCTGTAGCGGTGCCAGACGCACGATTATGGCTAACTATAACTTTAAATAAAATAAAAACTACTGAGGCTAGAGGGCTGCAATTTGGTATGTTTAATGACTGGAGGGTGGATGATCAACATACCAATTTGCAGCCCTCTAGCCTCAGAAATTTTTAAGATCTGAGGTTGGACAGACAAAGCCATCTCAATAGTTTTCTTTTACACTATCGTCTAATCTACCTCATAAGTTCCATTTACAAAATGTTACCAAATACGAGATTATTTTGAGATTTTTCTACTGTTTTCTCATTATTTTTCATTTTCTTTGCGTCGCTTGAAAACAGACATTCATAGTTCACGAACACCGGGAAAAGTGTCGAAATAAAATGCCTTGTACCTTAGTATACCGATTAAAATCAGAACGGAATCGCATGTATCATTATTGCCACAGCAAGTGTGCAATAACTACTTACGTTCGCCCAGTTACTTGCCACTTATATTTTTTAATAGCAATACCCTAAATCCATAATAATAATAATAATAATAATGATAATAATAATAATAATAATAATAATAATAATAATAATAATAATAACAATAATGTAATAAAAAACCACAATTATAAAAATTAACTGTATTAATATGCAAAAGATAAAACAAAGGCTTTCGAATGCCTGAACAGTTTATCACGACATTTGAATTTCTTAGCAATAATAATAATAATAATAATAATAATAATAATAATAATAATAATAATAATAATAATAATAATAATAAGAAGAAGAAGAAGAAGAAGAAGAAGAAGAAGAAGAAGAAGAAGAAGAAGAAGAAGAAATATCTGCTGATATGAAACTTGAAAACATCAACCTAAGTTGAAAATTAAGGTTAAACAATGACGAGCTCCTGCAGTTACTAAAACGCGTAAAATCAATATAAGTTGTCAGGTTTCATCAGTTAAAAAAAATAATTAACTATCTGTTATCAGGCATCACCTGTTACATAAAAGGTATAGTATTACTATTCATTATCTGGAGTCACCTGTTACGGCATCATCTATTACAGAAAGGTGTAAAATCATCATCTGCTACCAGTTACAACACTTACAGTAATAAATAAGGTCCATATCTATAACTGGATTTTTGTGGTTATAAATTTTTTCAAAGCCACTATTTCATATCAGGCATCACCTGTTAAAAAAACGGTATAGAATCGCTACAATATATTAATTTAAAATCACTACATTTTATAAGACAGTGTAGCATGTAACACAAATTAACTAGATTGGATAACATACAGAAATAAATCAAGTATATTATATATAAATATACTGTATATCACATTTCCAGGTGATTGACTTACAAAGGAGTATCAATATGTACTTGACTCAATCAATTCATACCTCAGTTTCACCAGAAGCCTCACGGCAGACGGGGTTGGGGGAGGTGGGGGGGTGCGAGTTTAGGTGTAAGGGGGAAGGTGTAAAGGTGGGGTGAGGTGTAGGGGGCGGTGACATGAGTAGGGGTACCGGCAGGGCATTTTTGAGTGAAAGGAGGGGCGGACACATGATAGTCACTCATCAGGTAATACCGGAGGTGACAGGTACTATGTCCATGAGAGTATGGGAACGAGAGGAGACAGGGATTGAATGGAGAGTTGAAGGGTGACCAGGGACGTACAGGGCTGAGATCAGGGATTCGCCAGGGTTCCAGGGGCTAGGGACGGCGCTGTGGATATGTAAGGAATCTGGGAATAGGGAGCGTGAGTTTTTGTATTCGGATCTACACACCTGCTCTCATAGTTCAGTACACCTGTTCTTATTTGCTCCGTATCAGACGTCATCAATGAAACGCCTGTGTTTGGAGCTTCTTCGTGGATGCGTGACTTGAATATTTGCTGAGAAAAATAAATATTTGCACAGAAAACCAAAGGTCGAACTCACCTCGCGCTATTTTTGCCATAGGAGAAAACGGTGTTCGATGAATATATATATATATATATATATATATATATATATATATATATATATATACATACATATACACACACAAATACATATATTTATACATACATATATATATATATATAAATATATATATAAATATATATATACATATATATATATATATATATATATATATATATATATATATATATATATATATATATATATATATATATATATATGTATATATATATATACTGAGAAGAAGAACAGGCAAAGCAACAACAACAATATAAACAAAAATAATAAGGTGGTGATTAATAAAAGCACAACACCAAAGCCGGCGCAAATCATTCATTCACGCAAATATCAACCCCGGGACGCCCATCACAATATTACGCAATTTTCGTGTACACGAGTTTCACACTGACGACTGACGTCGCAATAACGCATGGCAGGATGTGGCATATCACAACCTAACTCTTTCACTAAGTGAAATTTATAATTCACTGTCAATTCATAATTCACTCGAATAATTACTATACTAATTCTCTTCAACTGAGAAAATTAATATCACTGGGCTACAATTTCTCCAGAAGACATTTAAAATGCACTGTCAACTCACAATTCACTCGAATAATTACGATACTTATTCTCTTCAATTTAGGAAAATTATAATTATCACTGGGCTACAATTTCTCCAGAAGACATTTTATGTTCGAATGCGCATTGCAATTCATGCTTCCAAAACTCCTTATATACAATGCATCGCGTATTCATGTAGGCTTGGATCTACCCCTTAACACTGACTCAAATGTTTCCCACTGTGGGAAGCTTCTTAGGGCCCGTTTTCTGAAAATTCATTTTCCCGTGTTGACCTAAACAGTGAATTATGTACCTGGAAGTCAGTCAACTATGGTAGGTCACAGAATCAAAGAGTTACACCCTCTGGAGCCACAGGAAATGAAGTTCTTAGTTGGACGGGTCGGTACTGTTCTCGGCTAGCACTCTGCAGGGTCCGCGGTCGAGTCTCCGGCCGGCCAATGAAGAATTAGAAGAATTTATTTCTGGTGATAGAAATTCATTTCTCGCTATAATGTGATTCGGATTCCACAATAAGCTGTAGGTCCCGTTGCTAGGTAACCAATTGGTTCTTAGCCACGTAAAATAAGTCTAATCCTTCTGGCCAGCCCTCTCAGGAGAGCTGTTAATCAACTCAGTGGTCTGGTTAAACTAAGGTATAATTACTTTTTCACAGGAAATGAAATTGTTAGCCCTTTTCTCTCTTTCTCTCTATGCTCCACCCAGTCGACTAACTACCAAGTACACAATTCACAATTCAGGTCAGGTTATTCGAGTTAAAGAAGGATCCAATGGAACGTCTTCAAAGCTTTTTGGCTCACAAAAGAACCAAACCCGAGACCTTTCGCTGAGTATCGTGGAACGGTTTCAGTATTTGTGAAGATTACATACATACATACATATATATACATACACACACACACACACAGTATACATATATATTATATGTATAAAATATACATATGTACAGTATACTATATTCGTATACCTATATATATATATATATATATATATATATATATATATATATATATATATATATATATATATATTATAAATATATATACATAGATAGATAGATAGATACACATACATATACATATATATGTGTATATATATATATACAGATAGATGATAGATACACATACATACATATATATGTGTGCGTGAGCGCGCGCACGCGCTTCTTAGTACTGTGCGAATGGCCTAGCATTTTCGGCAAATGGACTTTCTGTTGAGTTCGATACATTAATTAAGTATATAAAAAACATACGACTTTCACTACCAAATCAACCATTTCTTGGCAAATCTTCATCTGATAGATTGAGAATGAAATGAATATAATTCCACTTTTCGTTTCACATATACTGAACACAACAAATACTCTGCCATAACCTTCAGCTGAAGATAAAATAAGGGGCCCGGGAAATGAACAAAGTATTAATAAAATATTCAGCCACAATCTGTTATATGATGCTCAGTATTAATGAAATTACAGAGGTCGTATACATGAATGAGGTATGGCTAATATAATCCCAGCTGTTCATTTGTTTACTTCCACTCAACTGATGGTTCCTGTATGATTGGAGATGACTCACAGGTGTGGGATGAGGGTGTCCAAATTGGATATTATCTAATATACTTATAACATTGATTTTTATTTGTATTCAGCTGACGTAGATTTTCTTAGTGTCGTGCATTATTTTTGCTTACTGATTATCGGTTAAATAATATATAGCGGAAATATCTGAAAAGCATTTTTCATGTCGCATATCTTAAAACATCCTAGGAGAAGAGTAAAAAAAAAAAAAAATTCAGCTTTGAAAAGATGAATGAACCCCTTCCTTCAGGGATTCAGCCTCACTACTTTGTGCGTCCTTTGATTGCATTTTTGACTTTAACCGAGTCTGGGCTACAAAAAGGTTACTTCGGTGTTATTTCGGAGGTAAAGCAAATTGGACATTAAACGACATTTGTAGCTTAGTGTTTGCAAATATGAAAAATGCCACGGTGATGTGATAAAAAAAATCATTTATAAGTGTGTGTGTGTGTCTGTGTTTGTGTTGTGCGAATGGTTAGTTACTGTCAGCGAATGGATTTTCCGTCAAACAAGTTAGCTTAGCATATGAAATACATACGACTTCACATGCCCAAATCAGCCATTTCTTGGTTAACCTTTTTTTTTTGTAGATTAACAATGAAAAAAATGCCGTCAGTGCACCTCACATGGTGCCATGTAGGCAATACTTAAGGTTATTTGCGGCGTCCCTTCGGCCCCTAGCTGCAACCTCTTTTATTCCTTTGACTGTACCTCCGTTCATATTCTCTTTCTTCCATCTGACTTTCCATCCGCCCCTAACAATGTTTTATAATGCAATTGTGAGGTTTTCCTCCTGTTACACCTTTCAAACCTTCTTAATGTCAACTTCCCTTTAAGCGCTGAATGACCTCACAGGTCCCGGAGCTTGGCCTTTGGCCTAAATTCTAGATTCCAATTCCAACAATAAAAAAATCATTCTACTTTCATACATACCTTATTTTATCTTCAGGTAATAGCTGAGGATAAAACAGAGGGCACGGGGTATTACCAAAATATTAATAAAACACCCAAACATAATCTGATACATAATATTCAGCATTAGTAAACTTACAAAAGGTGTAGGAATGAATGAAGTCCAACCAATATAATCCCAGCTGTTCATCTGTATCGCTTCCGCTTACCTGATGACTCCCATGTGATTTGAGATGGCTCTCAGGTGTTAGATAAGGATATCCAAATTGGAATAATATCTAATATTTGTAACTTATTACTATAGCTTTTATTTGTATTCGGCTGACGTATAGATTTTCTTAATGTTGTGCATTCTGCTTCCTTATTAAGTTTTATTTAATGAATATATAAAGGATACTCAGCTTTGAATAAAATCTAATACTTTTAACTTAAATATAAGATTAATGTTATTTGCATTCTACTAAGATATATTTTCTTGATGTTAAACATTCTATTTTCTTATTAATTATCAATTAGTAAAATATACAACGAAGAGCCGTGAAGGCCATTTTTTATGCATCATATTCTAAAAGTAATTTTATTAAAAAAGCAAAAAAGAAAAATAATCCATTAGCCTGGGAGAGATGAATTTACCCTCCTTCATTACTTCAGTCCCGCTATTTTCTCTTTCCTTTGATTTCAGGTTTGCTCCCACTGGTCTGGGGTACAGAAAGGCTTACTTTTGGTTTTTCTATTGGTCTTTCATCAGACAAGAAATTATTCAGATAATTACGAGCTATAGTACAGAAGCCCCTTCGCCCCCCCCCCTCCCCCCTCACATGATTGCTCTGATATATTTGTTAACATCAGGCAACATAGATCTCCAAGAAAGTGCAGACAATCTTTTTCAAGTATTTATAGTACAATACTGGAATCAATAACGTTTAGCAAAGGTCCTCTCTGTTAGCACATCTGTAGAAATGATGGTTTAAACTTGAGTAATAATATAAAGGGAGAAGTGAAATTCTTGCAAAACTTCAAGATTTTTTCCTGAGCATCCTGGAACTAGAAATTCCGCACATAAGCACACACGCATGCAATATATACATATATACATACGTATACACACACACAACATATATATATATATATATATATATATATATATATATATATATATATATATATATATATACACGTGTGTGCGTGTAATTGTAATAAACAACCACACTGCCCTTTTAACTTCTCGCGCTCTTCACACTTTTTTAATATGCTTCTCAATACAAAGCCTTAAGATCCAAATGAAGAAATTCTGACGTCCGTAGCAGGATTCGGACCCTCATTCGGTATATCGGAACGAGGTCGCATTAATCCATTTTGGCCAGATGTGTTCGTGCGGCCTCGTTCTGATATACCGAATGCGGGTTTGAATCCTGCTACGCACATCAAAATTTCTTCGTTTGGTTCTTCATTTGGGTCTTAAGGCTTTATAGTGACAAGCGCACCTAAAAATTGTGAAGAAACCGAGCACTTAGGAGGGTATTGTGGTCATTGCGATTACATACGTATCTAGTAAATAAGTGACCAGTAGATTCTGAATATATATATATATATATATATATATATATATATATATATATATATATATATATACATACATACATACATATATATATATATATATATATATATATATATATATATATATATATATATATATATATATATATATAGAGAGAGAGAGAGAGAGAGAGAGAGAGAGAGAGAGAGAGAGAGTGCATATATACATGTATGTATATATATATATATATATATATATATATATATATATATATATATATATATATATATATATATATATATTTCAATCTTCACAGAGAGAGAGAGAGAGAGAGAGAGAGAGAGAAGCAATGTCACCGTATCATCACAGCTAAGGGGTAGTTGTAAGGTAACACCGGAAGTGCTCCCACAGATTATAATTAACCGTAAACGGTGTGTGTGTACACCTAACATGCTTCCCTACACAGTCTCTCTCTCTCTCTCTCTCTCTCTCTCTCTCTCTCTCTCTCTCAAGCCGTCCTGCTTAACCCCGCCTTCAACCCCTTTTATGTAGTTTAATATCTTGCGGTGTTGAATTTCGTACATATTCACATCTCTGCCTTTCTTCTCTCTCTCTCTCCTCGCTCCCCTTCGACCCTCTTCCCCCTCCCCACCTATTCCCCACCCCGACCAGCAACGCCACACCACCCTCCTCCGCCATACCCTCACCTAATCTGAGCCCGTAACCTGATTTCAGGTAATATAGAGCAAGTGTTGATTTTTATGTCGACACAGGTGCTTCCCTCTGAAGCGTCTTTGTCCCTCTGCAGCTCAGGTATGATACAAAGGGCGCATACATTCACGCACGCATGGCAAATGTATACTTACTTTTTGTACAATTTATAAAATCCTGTTACAGATTTCATTTCCTGTTGAAGTTCTGAGGCTCTTTTACAATTCTCTAACGTATGGCAAATATATGTATATATATATATATATATATATATATATATATATATATATATATATATATATATATATATATATATATATATATATATATATATATATATATATATATATATGCTTTCTGCACATTAACAATATAACAACAAAATTACGATTTGTGAAAACAATGAATCAAGTCACATGCACTACATGTGATTGACAGCTATACCTTCCAAAAATTTACTTAAGGAGTATATAATTGATCGCGAGTGTCCAAGAACCCACTGTCGATCTGATGAATTCCAAAATATCTACGTCGGTCAATCAAACTAGCATTATAACCGTATGGGATCAGTTTCTTTGAACAACCGACCTCTCGCTAACATTCAATCAAATATCTATGGTGCATCGCTATATTGTGACTGGAAATAATGAGTAAAAAGCCACAATAATGTAAATGAGAGACTGTATTTTTCCCAAAATACAAAAAGGGGGTTAAAAACAGGGGAAGCTTGTGCAAACGGTCGATAGCTCCCCCTGTTTTTAAGCCCTTTTTTGTATTTTTAAAAAATACAGTCTCTCATTTAAATTGTTGTGGCTTTTTACTCATTCAATCAAATTAACACCACTGAAATTTTTTATCATAGTCGCTAATCGACATCGCACATTCTCTTGTGAATCTCAAATAGTAAATAAAGCAATCATGAACAAACCACATGTTATTTTCACATATGTATACATCAAACAGGTCCCTGTCTTCACTTTCTTCCCTTCTGGCTTGCGAACTGAAAACTCGAAATCGCTTCAACATAGGCTGCTATCTATACTCAGCGTTATCATGACTGGCTTCAGTGTGATACAATACCTGGCCATAAATGGCACATGAATAAAAATATGAGCCATCACGCCCATGAATAGTACATAGGTATACATAGAAAGTGAGGAAAGACACGCTTCGATTATCTAAACAGGAAAAGTGTTGTAAGACACACAAAAATTGATTGTGAATAACGGCGAAAATCTAAAGTAAAAGAAAAGATAAATAAAAAGACTTAATAAATCCATTTACAATGAGCATTCCTCTTAAATAATCAGTTCCAATTCAGCAATAATAATAATAATAATAATAATAATAATAATAATAATAATAATAATAATAATAATAATAATAATAATAATAATTCAAACTTACCAATGCTCTTTGCTACTTTCCTAACAGATGTTCATGCTGAAAACTAACCACATACCTGAGGAAATGAAATAAATTTATTTAGTAATTAGTTTAATATTATTGTTATAAATAAAAATGCTTGTTATTATGTAATTTTTAACAGTAGGTTTTCTGCAAAAACGGCCAATATTGGATTTTCTGTGCCGCTTTCAAGCTGAAATTGTAAAAGTATCAAAATTTGCCGATTTTGACAAATTTCACGACTATAAAAAGGGTAGGTTACTTTTGAACTGATTACATACAATGTTACATATGAAAGTAATTTGCAATGGAAGAAAATTTAGATAGTGAATAATGCAATTCTCATCATTTATAAGAAGAGTCTTGGAGGCTAAAGGACTACTTTAAGTACCACGTTTGGTATTACTCGTATAGTAAGCCATGTATAGAGTATACCAATTATGTTTATCTAGATCTTGGTGTATACTATCGTATTGGAAAACAAAAATCCTCTAAAGTTTTGTCTGTCGAATGGATTCACACTTCAGTCAGCTTAATCCCAAATACACATGTTACAGACACACATTTCACAAACATACAGATAGACAAACATAAGCGCATCCTTTACAAAAGCAATGACTGAATCTGTAAAAAATTGTTCTTCTCTTTCTACAGTTTCCAGCAGCCGATTGGAGGCCTAAAAATCTACAACTTTTAGCACAGAAAGATACAAGTTCTCTGTAACTGGAAAAGAATGATTAAGGTATTCTGGGAATGAATATAGGATAAGGGTGTAAGAAATTCCGGAAATGGAAGGCGGCTGGAGGAAGAAGATTTCGTCTAGACAGTTACATATTCAGTTCGCTCTCTCTAATGAATACAAACTTGAGTCAGTAGTATTAAATTTCACCCATCTCCGAAGAGCACTGTCCGAAATAGCTCCTATAAAAGAAGGACCGAGAGACAGCGTTTTAAAGTAGTGAAATAAGAGCAGAAACTGGATAGAGTTCATATAAAACTTTTTCCATAAACAACTTGCCATGGAAAGCAGTAAAACAAGATTTGGAATCCCATGTTAGAAAACAGTAAGTCCATATTATGACGTCACAAAATAATCCCATTTTCGCAGTGACAATCACGAGAAAATTCCTCTTAATTGTAATTACACAATAAGTAACGATTGTGAAATGGTTTCCGACCATTTCAGTGTTTCCTTCTGGTTATTTTCGCGTGAAAACTATACTTGTCATTGTAGGAAACCCTTTCAAAATTTCTACCATAAAGATAACTCGAAATAGGATACAAGTCACAGACGGTGAATAAGATCTTGTGTAGTCTTCCACAAAAAGATTTTAAAGACCTTAGAAAAGATTCGGAACCCCTAATCAGATATTAACTTACACAAGGTGGCGTGTCATCCCTCCTGTTACATGACAGAATCGAATACAACATTATGTTAAAGAGGGACTATGTTTGCGAACAAGAAATCTTTTATTTTACCGATTCTAAAAACTAAAAAAACATGAAAAATATATATATATATATATATATATATATATATATATATATATACACATACATATATATATATATATATATTGTATGTCTATATATATATATATATATATATATATATATACACACACACACACACACACACACATATATATATATATATATATATATATATATATATATATATGATACAGAAATATCTAAGTTAAAATTATTTAAATGCATATATAGGTGTTGTAAAGAGTCAGGTAAACTACAATGCACAAGTATAAAAGTGTTCTTAGGCAAACAACTATATCTTTGGAAAAGTATAACTGCGTCCATTTACCATTACGTTATGAATTTTAGGAAATTTCCCCTTTAGAACTATGATCAACCTGCAAGGAAACAGGTCTGAGATCTTCATTTAGCTTAGCAGATTTTCATGGAGCCTCGTTTTCCTAACGTAATGGCCATTGTGCTTTGTGGAAGCTTGCTTCCAAGTTAGCTAGCTGCCTAGCAAGCTACTCCGATAAACAACTTAGTCCATTTTCAGTACTAATAATAATTCATTTACTGAAGCAATATTAATATTAGTATTATCCATCGGTGTTTATGCTTGAGAGTGCCTCATTTTCTATCGTCTATCTCACGCCTATATGGGTGTGCTTCACGTCACACACCTATTTCATAAGTAAATGTTGTATACGAACATACTTATTATATATTTACAACCTCACATACTTGTATAAGTACAAGTATGAAGAAGAATGTGAACATATCCATAAGTTTTACGAGTCTAAAAATAGCAGAGCCATGCCTATATTTAAGGGTTAAACGGTAAGTGTACATTATAAACCTGTTGCTCAGTTATTCAACTTAAAGCGAGATTTTCGGTGGCAGGATTATCACGCCAGTAGGCCTACTCAAGATAGAACTTGGGCCTATTGCACCCAGTAATGTATACGAACGTCTTAAATATCTGTCTTGCTAACATAAATGTAAATAAGTCCTTTTATTCTCTATATGACATTTAGAGGAAATTACATTTATCAGAATTTTGTTTAGTGGAGATGATTTTTGTTAGAATTTTGATGCAACATGACAGAGATGTCCCTTTTCGACGGTCTTATTACCAGACCACTGAACTGATTAACAACTCTCCTAGGGCTGGCTCGAAGGATTAGACTTATTTAACGTGGCTAAGAACCAATTGGTTACTTAGCAACGGGACCTACAGCTTATTGTGGAATCCGAACCACATTATAGCGAGAAATGAGTTTCTATCACCAAAAATAAATTCCTCTAACTCTTCATTAACCGGCCGGAGAGTCGAATTCGGGCCAATTTCTCATCAGCGTCAAGCGAGAACAATCAGTGTTTTGGATCACACAATCCCTGCTGGTTACAATTTAGTTAACCCTCCCAAGATTTTGCACATTCACTCATTTTTTTAAAAAGAACATTAAGAACATTTAAATAATGAAACCGAGATGAGCGCAGTTCGGCCCGCATAAACAAAATGATGATGTACAGAGCCAATTCAGGACACAGTGAGGAAGATCGAATTTTCACATTCCAGAAGTGAATGCTGTATATTCTACAAGTAAATATTGCACATTCTGCAAGAGAACGTTGGTCATTCTTAAAAAAAGGTGCACATTCTAGGAATGACTTGTGCAGATTTTAGAAATGAATGCCAGGCCTTCCAAAGTCAGGTCTACTTTAGAATCGTAGCCGACGTAATGCGTAAAATGACTAGTTTTGAATATGGATACATATGATTCAGTAACTGACGCCATGTTTGAAATTTAATTTGAATGCGATTGCTTACGAAATCGCGATGGACGCTGTTGTTTCTGCTTCAGTCCATAACAGTTATCTTTTGCGTGTGATGGCTGACGGAACGCCCAATTCAATGCCTCCATCTAACGTAAGCATTAAAGGAAAAAATTCAAATGAACAACAGACTGTCCCCTTTAAGGAGGGGAGACTTTAAGAACAAGAGACACAGAAGCAGGAAAAGGATTCGATAACTGAGCAGCAAATGGAAAGAGGCAATACAAGAACCAAATGGTCACCTGACTGATGATTTCGAGAAGAAATGTGAGATACGGAAGCCTATTTGGTGTAACGCGATCGCCTTGGCACAGAATGACTGCCTGGTTTCCGTAGAAAGGCGTCACAGCAGCGATGGTTAGCGACGCCGAACAGAGCACGGGAGTATGACTTACCCATTTCCGTTTCAAAATCTGAGACTCTTGTTTACGGGGAAATAATGGCGTAAATATAAACCACAAGGGAGTGTTATTTGGTAATAAATAATAACTAAAAAAAAACAATGACAATACGTCTTGGATACGCAAGAGGGTAATTGATCTTTACTCTGCTTGCAAGAAATAAAATACAGGCACTGTAATTTTAATGTGAACAAAAACGTGACGTCATGTCAGTAATCGAAGATATACAATTGCTTTTCTGCTTGCAAGAAATAAACTACAGGCACTGTTATTTTAATGTAAACAAAACCGTGACGTCATGTCAGTAATCGAAGACATACAATTGCTTTTCTGCTTGCAAGAAATAAAATGCAGGCACTGTAATTTTAATGTGAACAAAACCGTGACGTCACGTCAGTAATCGAAGACATACAATTGCTTCTCTCTCTCTCTCTCTCAAACCACACACCGTCCTATCATTCCCCTCTCTTTCTCTCTCTCTCTCTCTCTCTCTCTCTCTCTCTCTCTCTCTCTCTCTGTGCACTTCTCACCTTTCCATTGTTTCCCCTTATTCCCCTCTCCCTCTTTCCCTTCAAAGCCATTATGAAACGTAATCACATCTACCCCAAAACAGACCCAAATTTTTTTTTGTCTCCTTCTCTGTGTGTCTCTCTGTCGCAGTACAATAGGGGAACCTGCATTATTCATATGAAATAAATCATATTACATTACGTATAAGCAAACGCAAGTGAGGGGGACGGAGGGGTGGGTTGGGTGGTCTCAAAATGGGGGGGTCTTCATAACAAAAGGGGCGAAGAGGTAGGGGAAATGATGCATTATTATTTTTTACTTGAATACTACTGGTCTTCATAACTAAAGGGGCCAGGTGGTATTACTTAACGTGAATACTTTTGAATTGGACCCTTTTCTCTTTTTTACTTAAATGCCTATGGATGTTTTTTTTAATTAAACTAATTTGATTTTATTAAAAATATTTGTCGAGAAATTTACTTGGTCTTCAGAAATGTATAAGTATTTCTTTTACTTGATTGGTTAAAGAACTGCCGTGTCTTCTTTTCTAGAAGATGGGGTTTTATCAAAATAATTATGGTGTATTTGAGGATGATGTATAAGAAGTTGTTTTTTTTTTACTTTCTGAGCGAAATAATATTCAAGTTCTTGTTCTTTAAACTTGAATAAACACGGCCTTTCATTAGCGTGGGAAAACGATATTATTAATATAATTATTTTCCGTACGTTGTATTGTATAACATGTCGTTTACATTTTGGTAACAAATGTACTAGTAGTTTGTTGGTGCGCAAAAAACAATCGTTGCTAATAATATTTTTTAGGGAAAAATAAAAGTTCATTTGCATCCGAATGAACTTTTTTGGGAGAAGGACGACATATACGCAGTTAGGAGGTTAGCGTTTCCGTTGGGTGGGGGCGGCAGGGGGAAGGGGGGACACGAATACATACGCAGTTTCTCCTCCTTTTACGTAAACACGTGATGTTTACCCTGTAGCTGGCGAATAATATTCAAGTAGATATATTCATTCCACTTGAATGTTTGTGGGATTTACCTTTAAGTAGCCATGGTTCCTTTTCTTTCAGTGCTTGTGATGTTACTTTTTTTTGGGAGGGGGCATGATTTATAAGTAGCAATGTTTACTGCATTTAAATGACTCTGGTGACCCCTTTCCAGGTAACAAAAAGGAAACCATATTTAAATTATTGTATTAGTTTTATTTAAAAGCCTGTGAGACTCACTTATCCCTGGGATATTTACTTTTTCAAGTGAGAGCCGTAAGCTAGATGCTAGTACCCTAGGTAGATTTTAGTTTTCTGCAGAAGAAAACTATTGTGCCGGCTTTGTTTGTCCGTCAGCACTTTTTCTGTCCGCCCTCAGATTTTAAAGACTACTGAGGCTAGAGGGCTGCAAATTGATATGTTGATCATCCACCCTGCAGTCATCAAACATAACAAATTGCAGCCCTCTAGCTTCAGTAGTTTTTATTTTGTTTAAGGTTAAAGTTGGCCATAATCATGCATCTGGCAACGATATAGGACAGGCCACCACCTGGCCGTGTTTAAAGTTTCATAGGTCGCGGCTCATACAGCATTATACCGATCACCGAAAGATAGAGCTATTTTCGGTGGCCTCGATTATACGAAGTAAAGAAAACTCGATTGCGCCGAAGAAACTTCGGCGCATTTTTTACTTGTTTATTGTTCGTATGAAGGTTGTCGGGTTTTTCTAAAATCTTGAAACGTAGCTCTTTCCACTTAATGTGCGTTTGCGTCAGTATATGTAAACATGCAGATTTCTTGGCAATTTGGGTGGGGTGGTGAGCGAAGAGGTTCGGTGTTCTTGTAATACCGTTTAAAGGATTTGTATCAAATTAAGGAAGTTTGTTGAAATAGATCATTAATCTTAAAATAACGAAACCTTTGTTATTTCTTTCTTGCAAGTCTATTTAGTTTGTTATTATGAACAAAACTAATGATTTCTTATAGGTTATGAATATTGTCAGAGTAAGTTCAGTACAGCAAATGATCGACATCACAAAGAACGAAGCTACATTCATTTACTCCAAAAAAACAGTTTTTCACAATATCGCCCCGTTACCAGTTTGACAAGAGAGAGAGAGAGAGAGAGAGAGAGAGAGAGAGAGAGAGAGAGAGAGAGAGAGAGAAAAGCAAAGCATTGGATTTGCTAAACGAAAGGTTGAATTGTTAGTGGTCTTCAGCCGGAACAAAATGCGGACAACAGTAGTAAGGTAAAAAGAGAGTTCGGAGAAAATAAAAAAGGAAGCTGTGGTGTCGTATAGTAAGCGGTACCAGGTCAACATGGCGGAACGCACGAGATTATGAGGCTAGAATAACATCATTTCTTTCTTCCCCTCTCTCTCTCTCTCTCTCTCTCTCTCTCTCTCTCTCTCTCTCTAGACTCAGCCCCACGTGTTTCTCACCCAAGGCTCATAATACGATCATTTGAACTATCAAATTGAAACGTATTCTTAACGGAGGGAGAATCTCCCCTTGTGACTCATACGTCTACGATGACAGAGCAAGTTTTCCCGCCAAAAATGACTTCTTGTCAAGTTGGTTTTTATATTTGGAATGAATATTTCTTTTCCGGTTTATTTTACAGCGATGGAGCATTTGCAACAGCCTTCATTTTGAATGAACTGTTCCTTTCTATTTAGTTATAGTAAAAGGCATCAATATTCCGAGTATATTGTAGTAGAGGTGAGAGCCACAATATATTACCAACTATATTTAGCATTAGCTGTAAATTAAGAATATATTCACATTCATTGTGCTTCCTAAGATGTAAATAATAACAATGACAACAACAACAATAATAATAAAGAGCAAATTACAATTTTAAATAGTCACTTACACAAAAAAAATCAAGACAAAAAAAAAGGCCGCTGATGACAAAGACGTGAAATACTGATGAGGTATGGAACTGCGTTTACTGAAACAAATTATTTCTTTTCAATGATGAAATGATATCCTGATCGCTCTCTCTCTCTCAGGGCAATAATATCCTCTCTCTCTCTCTCTCTCTCTCTATATATATATATATATATATATATATATATATATATATATATATATATATATATATATATATATATATAGAGAGAGAGAGAGAGAGAGAGAGAGAGAGAGAGAGGGGATATCTGACTTTCTCCGGAATAAGGTGGCGTTCCTTTTAAGGGGAAAACGTGTAATGTATCCCGGGGGAAAGGCACACGTCACGGAGACTAAACGTTACGGACACACGCGCACACACTAAGTGGATTGCGGTAAATCCACCTGAAATGTTACCGTAATAGCATTAGGCATGAGAAGAGCAACATTTACAACCTGTAGTCCATTCCCCTTTAATAAAACGACTCCGTTTAATTCTGTGCCGTTTTCATCACTAGTTTTATTCTTTTGAGGTTTTCGAAAGCATTTATATATAAAAACGTCAGTGTTTTAAGATTTTTTTCAGTTTTAATATGTGTATGTATGATATGAACTGTTTGCTTTGTGTGTTATAATCCTTTTGTTCTAACACTTCTTTCAGTTCAGTCACACAAAGCTCTTTCTAGGTCCCAACCAACACCTCTGGAGCACATAGACTTATAATTACCCCGTTATCTCCAATTCTCTACACTCGACCAAACCACCCGACGACACAACTGTCTCTCTTTTCAGGAATACCAGACTCTCTACTAAATATCTATATTTTCCACCGTTTCAAACCTCCTTATCGAACAAATTTCAAAAGCTTCCACGTTTTACTGTTACGTTCAATCAGAAATCAGACTTAACTCTTATATAGAATCGATACAATACTAATATCGTCATTTAACGATGTTGGCAGACTAGAGTTCAGAGGTCCACACACATGCCATTCCATACTTTAGCACACTTTCGCAAGGTCGCGTGTGGGTAGAAGGCCAACTTTAATCTAAACCATCCTCTCATACCTTTATGTAATCTAAGTTTCGCCTTACTAGGGTTTGTGTTATGTGCGTTTGCGATTCTTAGACTTATTCTTTACTCCACAGCAATAACTTAAACTACCTATATGTGACAATCTCTTCAGTTTCTTTAATATTCATAAAACATTCATCTGATTTTCTGGTTTTCCTGACTTCAAACTCACAGGCAATATCTTTTATTATTATTATTATTATTATTATTATTATTATTATTATTATTATTATTATTAACAAGGAACAGGTAGGCTAACTCTAGACTGCGATCAGTTTGAACAAAATTATCAAATTCACCGTATTGGAAAAAATATTTCCAATTAGGTATATCTGTGGTCATGTGTTTTGTATTTTGTTCATGTATTTAACCTTACACTCAAAACTCAAGTCACTTGGCAAACATGATTGAAAAAATGTCAAATATGGTCTTTTTTTCAAAAGATGAGAAATATGAAATAATGTGTGTATGTGTGTATATATATATAATATATATATATATATATATATATATATATATATATATATATATATATATATATATATATATATATATATGTATATGTATATGTATATATATATATATATATAGTGTGTGTGTCTGTGTGTGCATATACATATGTGTGTGTATCAATGCAGCATGAAGGGACCCATGCTTGAAAATATTATAAAACACATATATATATATATATATATATATATATATATATATATATATATATATATATATATATATATATATATATATATATATATATATATATATATATATATATATATATATATATATATATATATAATGAAAAAAATCACACTAGGTAGAACAAGTTCAGTCGGAAGATTTTATAATCATGGTAAGGGGTGAAGATATTTCAAGTTTTTATTGTACAGTTTTCACAAGTTTCTTTGCATTGTTGAAAATAATTACTTATGTATTCTTTCCTGAGAAAAACTATGAGGGTTATTTACAATGTCACACCGTTGTGTTTTAATTGAAGTCAGAAAATTCATTCTGTTATCATACACGTGTCAGGCAACTTACGCTACAGGTATTCAATAGGAAATGAATAAAAAAAGCAGTCTAAATATTCGTTGAGATGGACCACTTTTGTAAAAGATTTTCTTTCCCTCAATGTCGTTTTCTTTTCACCCTCCTTTTTCAAATGAACTAAAATATATATATACATATATATATATATATATATATATATATATATATATATATATATATATATATATATATATATATATATATATATATATATATATATATATATATATATATATATATATATATATATATATATATATATTATATATATATATGTATATATATATATATGTATATACACATATATGTGTATATATGTATATTACATACATACCTATATAAACACACATACATATATATATACATATATACTATGGTAAACATCATCTTTGAGGTATGACACTATATTATTACAAAATTATGTACTGCAGAATTGGCTCAACATACCTAATTAATTTATTTGATAATTCATCTAACACTGACATAAGTCCACGTGACACTCGTGGTCAAGGCTATACAGAAAATATTTAAAAAAAAAAATTAATTTGCCTTTGCTAAATGACAACTTTAACACCTAATACAAATCATTAAAAATAATAATGATATTAAACACGGTGATACCACTTTAATAATAATCATCATCGCAGTAATCATATGCACGAAAATAGAATATGAATATTCCCTCCCCGAATGAAAGTTTCCTAAATGACGTCACAAAAAATTTCCCATGAGTCACGAACAGGTCTGACGGAACTATGCAAAGCGAGCTGTGCGTTTCAACTCCCGGAACAGTGACGTCATCGATTCGCGTGTATATTACCTGTTTATCATCATTAAGGAATTAAGCCGACTTACCCAGAATCCTTGGATTTAAATCGTTCGATTCAGTGGTGAAACTTGCAGAGCGATTACAGAAATCGGAAGCCTGGTTACCTTAACGATGTAAACAAGGAATTCATTGAAAGGCGATGTTTATTCAAGATTGTTTGAACAACTAAATAAACAAATTACAAAATAAAAGTAATTCTTTAAATAGAATTTATTATTCACTTAAAAGTGCCTCAGTAATGTATACATATGATCAATATCATAGCAAAAAATAATGAATAAACAATGGACGCAGAAATTAATAATAAAAAAACACTATACACACAGTAAGAAATCACAAGTCAGCATCACTCAGAAGGTTTCTTTTTAGATATTCAGTGATCTTTAATATTCAGTTCACGGTCAGATCTCTTGAGTAAACTTACAAAAGGTGTTTAAAATTCCATCTCAACACTCCAGTTAATTAAGGCAAGAATGAATAGCCAGCTCAAATTTATTATCATGATGATAATGATAAGTATTATTATTGAAGTATTTCTTAACTTATCGATACGGATCACGACTCTCGAAAGTGGAAAAAAATTTACATATGCTGTGTACAAAGTAGTTGTAAGGCCGAGTTTTTTTTTTTCTATGAGATGTATATCTACATACATACATACATAAATATATCTATATATATATATATATATATATATATATATATATATATATATGTATATATATATATATATATATCTGATATCTTTGCATTAGCTTTTGCTCATACTATAATATATAAAATATTATATCTTTATTAGCTTTTGCTATATATAAGGCATATATTTATATATATATATATATATATATATATATATATATATATATATATATATATATATATATATATATATTTACTGACAGACCTCATTAAAACTGGATGGTATCTAGCGGAGATATTTATTCAGGAAATGTTACAAGCCATCTAGGACTAACAGTCCTCATTGTCAAGCATCCAGTTTTAATGAGGTCCTGTCAGTAATTGTATTAATGCACAGAACAATTGTGCAAGTGATAAAGTTTATATATATATATGTGTGTGTATGTATGTAAAATATTTGATATCTTTGCATTAGCTTTTGCTCACACTACAAGGCACCGGTCCAGCATAAACAATGACCAGTAAAATTTAATATATATACATATACATATATATATATATATATATATATATATATATATATATATATATATATATATATATATATATATATATATATATATATATATATATATATATATATATATATATATATATATATATATATATATATATATATATATATATATATATATATATATATATATATATATATATATAATATCTTTACATTAGGTATTGCTCATAGTACAAGGCGTCTCTTCAGCATAAACAATGATTTGCAAACAAAATCAATTAACATCAATCTGAATGGGTGCTGGGCATATCTCAAAATAAGTTCCAGTGCTGGCTTCTCGTAGTATATATAAATTATATAGTATATACATCTTATAAACAACTTTTCAGACAGAAATATTTGACGCTGCATTCATTCTTTTTTTTTTTACATTATCATTATGAAAATAATACGCTACTCCTAAGAAATTAGGTCATGAGGAAAAATGAGCCGACAGTCATAGTTATATTACTACACTTATGCAACGGCTTCATCACAAACACGTCTGATTCTTTTATAAATGCTGTACTTCGCTATTCCCATCGCTTCCTGAATTTTAAGGCCCTTTCGGTTCCAATAAATGTAAAACTCTGTCTAACATTTTTTTTCTAGTTCCCCGCATCCCCATTGATACCTTAGGATTATAATTTGTATTATCTCTATCTTTCCTCTTCCATTCTTTCCAAAATACCACACCACCTCAAAACAATGTGACCAGTCTTTTCACCTGGTTCACTAATTTCAGCATATCGTGATCTTTAAATTCCTTTTTTCTTCAACTCATCTTACCAGATATTCTAAATTCTCTAGACCGTTTCAATATTTTTCATTTCAATCGGGATCAACATTCACGAGTACTTGTGTGGGGAAAAATGGGTTCAACAATCCCTTCATACACTTCAACTTTCCCTTCCGTAAACACTATTCTCCGAAATATTTAGAACAGCTCTCATTCTCGTCCTTGTCTCACTTATTCCGAATTTCATCTCTCCTCTTACCCCCAAAAACGCCTATATGAATCAACCATTCCTATTCTGACATAAAACTAAAACTTTTCACCAAACTCTCCAGATTTTCCTCACTATCACCACTCAACGGAGTATCCAATACAACCACCAGCCATTCCACATTCCCCTTACGATCCCTTTTCTTGCCTCTAGAATTCCGAATAACCCGCCTTTCACGGCAAATTATTCTCGTCCATTCTGTAGACAACCACCTTTAAAGACTCTAACCGATTTATCACCTTTGCAAACTTTTTTTCAAGACATCTTTGTCTTATTTATACATTTTTAATCCTTTCCACCACTCTGTATCTATATATGTTAAGACGAAAGTTCATGATAACGGTCGTCTCTTTTCCTTTTTAGGGACTACACTCAGCAACGCCACTTCATTTCAACCTTCCGTCTCCGCCGACACTTCTGTTGCATAACTTATGCAGACTTCCTACATAAGGGTTCTCTTTTTCTCATTCTTCCAAAATCTCTGATTATGAGTCAACCGTTCTATCATAACTTTACTCTTGCTTTTTATGGAAACTTGAATTTCAAGTCAATGGCCCCGTGGGCTTGTTCCATGTGAATAGGCTTCATCTAATAAATAATAATAATAATAATAATAATAATAATAATAATAATAATAATAATAATAATAATAATAATAATAATAATAATAGGTCTTATTGAAAAGGATGGGTGTATTATGCGAATTTATCTTATACAGTATCTTTTCTATTTTCCTTATAATTCACTTTATAAGGAAAATAGAAAAAAAGTTAAAAAGATACTGTATAAGATAAATTCGCATAAATACAGCCATCCTTTTTAATAAGACCTGTTTAAGAGAGGGTCTGTTCCCTTCGTAATAATAATAATAATAATAATAATAATAATAATAATAATAATAATAATAATAATAATAATAATAATAATGGAAAGAGAAACCCACAAGATTCTTGTGTATAACTTGTTTACTGGTAAATATTTACATATTACCAGTAAAAAGGTTATACACAAGAATCTTGTGGGTTTCTCTTTCCATCTTCAGAAGAAAACTGAAAGAAGTTTTTGTTTGGTTAATAATAATAATAATAATAATAATAATAATAATAATAATAATAATAATAATAATAATGCGGTTAATCTTCTCGTCCTGAAAACGCATCCTGTCATCGGTGTGTGCTGCTTTCTCTTCAATATTACCAATCAAAACAATATTAATCTCAGGCCTCTGTCATTCTATATTCCATTCCCAGTTCCTTCTCGTTTCAGGAATGAGTTTCATCTCCACCTCCTCTTTCAAACCCTTCCCCATCACTCCTTTCACAAAAATAATAAAACACCCATGGATATATAAACAGCTCTGCCTGCAACGTACTATCATACCTTGTAGAACAATAACTACCGTTATTTCCTAAAATCTTTTTCATCTACACTTTTATAAATCTCAACAGTGTACATAATGGCAAAGGGGCTTCCTCAAAATTCCTGAGCGCAACAAACCATGCATACCCAAGAATGATACATCTGGTCTCCTTTATTCAACGGTCTAATCAAAGTGAACAGAGGCGACCGTGCCCCGATACCCATATATCTATGGGGACAACAGGTTTCCCTCGCCACCCACACTCCATACATCAGCCAGGCTAGTTCATCCATTCTACCGTAGCGAGGTGTCCCTTACAGATGACCTACAAGTTCTGGCGTATAATAATGAGGCGAGGAGGAGGAGGAGGAGGAGGAGGAGGAGGAGGAGGAGGTGAGATTTCATCCCCGTTACGACGTGAGAGGCTGTTCTCACCCGTATCTTTGTCGGGGCGCCGCGAAGGTAACAATTACCTGTGTGCTGCGCCTCTGTTATTCATAGCCTCGTCTATATTTCCTCCTGCTTCCACCAACTCCTGGACACACCCACGCACTCCCACGACCCCCCATCTCCAATCTCACCTGTTTCCTCATGTATTCCCTCCCCCTCCCCCTCCCGTTTCTCCCCTCCCCTCTCACACACAACGCTCGCCATCCATAACGAGAGGCGCCTACCACATGGTTTCCTATGGGACTGGATCTCTACTGGAACTCTGGTGCACAGGTGTCCCCGCCGGAAATGGCGTAGAGGACACGGGTTCGAGGCATAAAGAGGTCAACAGAGAGGAGGAGGAGGAGGAAAAGCCTAGAGTTTAGATCGTTTTTCGCTTTAAAGGGGCTTAAAAAGCTACAAGGTTTAACTCGTTGCTCGCTTTATGGAAGTTGCCTAAAAGGGTTCTTTAGACTATAGAGCTAAATGCCAGTTGCAAAGTGAACATTTTAAAACTCTGAGCAACAGACCGACATGAAATTAACTTACTAAGGAAGAGAATCTAAGGTAAAACATATACAAATAATATCTTTGCAAACTTAATAAAATAACAATAAAGAAACATCAGACTTATAATCAAAATGATAATCATAACAAGGGTGACGGAATATGTGGCGTGATGTTAGAGCAAACGCATCCTTTTCATAAACGCAATCACTGGTAACACCTTCATGATAAAACTATGGATAACCGAAACAAACGTTTACGTGAAAGCATATTCTGTGTAATATCGAAGAAAATACAAAAAAAGTATCCTACAATTCACTTAAATACAGATTTTATAAGCTTTCAAAATATGAAGATTAGTGAAATTCATCTACACTAAAAGTAGTCATTTTGTCCAACTAATTCCTAAACCTTTAAAATGCCTTGACTGACAACGAGAAGAAGAAGAAGAAGAAGAAGAAGAAGAAGAAGAAGAAGAAGAAGAAGAAGAAGAAGAAGAAGAAGACACAACGCAATAAACAAGCAGAAATACATTCTCAACCAAGATTCCATCCGAATTCCTTCTTCATTACAGGTTCTGAGTGAATGTCTCATAACGGTTTCTCAGCTTTTTAAGTGCTATATATTAAACGTTTCTCATGAAAAATAGAGGGAGGGAAGGAGGGCGTCATGGAGACAGAGAAGTACAAGGATGGATTAAGAAGAGTAACAGTAGCAGGAGAGATGATTTAAGTGAGGAAAACAAAGTAGCGTGTGGACGTCTTGATCACAAACGTCAAGAGAGACACAGCGCCATGAGGAAAATGAACCAGACGTTGATAGTTCCACACAAACTCTGATAATAATAATGAATTCGAAAATTACTTCGTTAGCATCTAAAACTTACTACGATACATTACATTTTCAAAGTGCAGTCACTCATTATTTATCTACAGTATTTACCTATTCATATTCCCCCTTGATCATTTTCCGCTTTCCATAAATGGCCATTTCAGTCTGTTGAAGTTGACTTATTGGGAACAAGATTTAATAAGAACGCTTCCAGGTTAACGATAATAGTAGTTCATTGTCATCGTGATAATGCTCGTGATTCAAAAGCAACTGGAAACAGGACGTGGTGGTGATGTGACAGTAGTGGAAATAAAAGAACCTAAGCTTATAGGGGTTTGAAGTACGATATAAAATTCCTTTTAATTTGTCATACTCCAGGGTCATGTGTTCATTATCTGAAAAAGCCTTATTCCCAGTGTTAATAAGAAATGGTGTTATGGAGCACTAAATCTCCCGTCAAAATTAAAATTTTATATCATGGGGATTTTTAATTTCATTTGTTGGAGTTTTGTTTTTTTTACAGTACTGAATCCTCCTACTAAATGAGAAATACCTTGGGTCACTGTGGTTACTTGCAGTAGCGTACTATAAAAGCTTCCTATTATGGTGACCCATAATTACTATGCTGAAACTAAGGCTTGTAAGTCTTAAATAACATCGCAATAGTGCTGCCTGTACGTCGGATAAGATTTTAAACATCTCCACAGAATATGAAGCTTTCTACAACATTAATTCTAATTTTTTGAAATATAAAAACAATAGCGCATCCACTTGCCAGTCGAATCATTATTCCCGAAATTAAGAATCTTTGATTCCTTGAGATGTTAAGCCTTCACGTATAATATGAAGTCCTAGTTTTCCTTTTCTCGAATTATTAGCAACAGATGACGGAAATATAATTCTCTTAACAACAACACGATATTCCCGACAGAAAACAAAACTTATATTGCCATAGACTTTGAATCCAATTTAGGAGCCCATTCAAACTGTACGTTTTTCTTATTTATGAAGTGAAAAGAACCCCTTGCCTTAAGTAAGCGTCACCCAGTTTTTAAAACATTTAACAAAATGCATTTTGATCTATAATGACTTTTTTAACCTATCGTTTTGGATCCGTTTACCAGGGAAGGTAGTTTTCACTCAGTTATTTCCTTCGTCGGATTTGAGGCTTTCACTGGAAAACTTACTCAGGTTGCATTAGGAAATCGGTGAGTTACGAGGTCATTGTGGCCATTAGAAGTTCATGCTTCAGGTAAATTTGACCATTTTTAAGATTTTCAAGTGAGAATTTCGAAGTCATTCATGAAAATTTTGAATATATACCTACCTTAATCAGCAGTGTTTGGGAAATCTTCACACGAGACGTACAATTAACCTCTGTATATTGTATTAACCGTTAAAAACTGCGTCAGGGAAGCAATAACTTTAATGATGCGTTTGCTTTTTTATACATCTAACACTGAAATTACTGTTTAAACGAATGCCATTTCCGTAAATACTAGTTCTTATCAATTTTTTAATCCCTCTCACAGTTGTAAATTATTAACAACCTCAAAGTTTCGTTTATACACATACTCATATAAATATATACACATATATATGTGTGTATACATATATATGTATATATATAAATATATATATATATATATATATATATATATATATATATATAACATATATATATATAAATGTATGTATATGTATGTATGTATGTATGTATGTATGTATGTATGTATGTATGTATGTATGTATGTATGTAGGTAAGTAGGTTGGTATGAATGCATGTATGTGCATGTGTGCGAAAATACTGTGAATGTGTGTGTATGTGAAGAAAAAATCATCCGAACATTTAACTATCTGGAATGTAAATCAAGAAACAAACCGAGTCGAACTGAAGGACGAGGCCCCGAACCGAGCGTTCAGTCAGGCGACTGCAGGTGTCTGGGAGTGGACGCGACATAGGAAAGTAAATGAAATAAGGATGACACGATCGGCCAGGAGTACCAGGATGGCGGGGAGGGAGATGGAGGATGGGGAAGGGGCTTTAAGGACGGTTGCAGGAAGAACTTAAGTCCTATCATCCTTTCCTTCCTTCTCAGGGAGAGACAGGAAGGTCAACCTTATACTCCTGGAGTTACCATCTGTAATCCTCATCCTCTTCTTCTCCGTTCTCAACGGAAAGGTAACTAGAGACGCAGGTGAAACGTATCATCTTAAAAGGTTTGGCAATATCTAATACAAAAGCTGGCTATTAAAGGAAATAACGTGTTCTCCAACATTCTAGGCTCTCTCTCTCTCTCTCTCTCTCTCTCTCTCTTCAGGGAATCTATCTGAACAAATTTCCGTCTAGTAAGTTCTTCCGTATTATATTATAGATCGAGTTGCTTAAACCAGTTCTCTCTCTCTCTCTCTCTCTCTCTCTCTCTCTCTCTCTCTCTCTCTCTCTCATTCCTCAGTAATAACTCATCTCTTAAAATTTCTTACAGTAATTTCTCCTATATCACATCACAGGTCAAGATTGCTTAAACCAGTTCTCTCTCTCTCTCTCTCTCTCTCTCTCTCTCTCTCTCTCTCTCTCTCTCTCTCTCTTCGAAACTAACTCCCTTTTGTTCAATACTTTCCCGAAAGGCTTCAAACTTCGACGAGAGAGAGAGAGAGAGGCAGGCCAAAAGCATAGGAATTTCAGCGGAGGCTCTCTTAAGCCGGACGTACCTTTAGCGGGGTTAATTACCGAATCGATATTCTCACGGAAAGTGGAGTAGGAGAGAGGGGGAGAGGAAGGGGAGGGGGAAGGGGGGAGG
>NC_089756.1:42193761-42213761 GCF_040412425.1 Macrobrachium rosenbergii | reverse complement strand
AATCACAAATAGCGCAGCTGGATCGCGTCTAGGCAAGCGCGTTCCCATAACACCGAGCCGAAGAGGTAGCGAGCTCAGGACAAATTAGCAACTGCTTTGATGATGACCGCGGGCGAGGAGCCAACCCCACCGAGGGCGGCAGGCAAAAGTCAGACAGGCACTCACAACCCGCGGGCGGCCGGATGGTTGTTGACCCACTGGGTGGGTAGAAGTGGGTATGGGTGGGTCCGTGTCTGGATGGCTGTTTTGACGGCTTCCCCCTGGGTGGGACGACATACCCTTATGCACTGTGGTCAAATTATGGCATATTTTAAGCATGGGAGATGAAAGTCGTCCCCCAGGGCGAATTCCCAGGTTACGACGCGTCCGGGGGACCTCGAAGGAAAACAAGGGAAGAACGAAAAGAAAAATGTATTATTAAAGATAAAGATTATGCAATTCACTGGCTTTGTAAATTATCATTATCATTAAACCAGTCTTTATTCCTGCTTGTTTAAATGAAACCTTTATTCCAACCTGTTTTCTTTATTATTGTACCGTCAAAGCTGACGTTAATCAAGACAAGGTCAAGGAAGCAAGTTCCAACCTCAGGACGTTACGTACCGTCCAGAAGCTCAGACTAAGGATACCTTCAGTGGTGAGAGAAGCTGGCCCGGCCTGGACGACGGCAATTTAAGCGTGGAGTTTATCACCCGCAGACATTTGTTGTTACACAAAGAACAAATATTTTTATACATACTGAAGTGAAGATTATTATTATTATTATTATTATTATTATTATTATTATTATTATTATTATTATTAATCTTCATAATATCCCAGGTTATTATTATCAAGTTAAGGAACAGCAACAAAAAAAGAAGAGTTGAAAAGCTGTTGAATCTGCAAAAACAAAAAGATATGAATAAACATGAATGCTAAGAAGTAAAAAGAGGAAAAAATCAAGACTAAATCTAATCGAATTCTATTTGAGCAGATTTAGCCTTGATTCTTTTCCTGATTTTTTTTTAATTCAGATTGTTAAAGCAGTGGAAAATCACATCAGTACTTCAGCAACAGGACCTAGCATGCGCTACGTAACGACTTCCTATGTGATACACAAAGATAAAAACAAAGTTACAGTATGCGTTACGTAATGCCTTGTTACCAGAAATATTAATCGCAGAATGCAACAGGGGTCAAAATCCTCACCAGTCAAAAAAAAAAATTCAATTTAATGAAACCGATACCACGAGAAAACGAGGATGAAAAATGACTATATAAATAAAAATGTACACGCTAAGAACTTTTCAAATATGCCGAGTTCTGACATTCTTTGACTGCTTCCTTTTTTCCAGGATCTTAGAACATTCCTTTCCTTCAATTACGCTTGGATCGGGGCTGGGCAAGATAAGAGTAATTGGGCATCTCGTTATACAATTATGTAAGTCTAAATTGGAAATGATTCTATAAAGTAAGCTATTCGGCGTAAAGGAATTATACAAAAATCAGTCAAAACTCAAGTTACCTGTCGCACAGGTATGTTAATTTACATTTAAAAAAATGAAAGTACAATGCGCCATTCGAAGCTTTGAGAAACTGAGAAAAACGTAGAAAATGGCAAAAAATCAACAATAAGAGAAATAACAAAAAACAGAAGGACTCAAGTTGCCAATGGTCATAAGAATCGGTGGCGTCCCTCCGCCACTAATTAACAGCAGGCTGGTCTAAGTACACAAATCAATCAGGACGATAGAGCCCGGTAATGATGCCTCTAATAACTCCACAATAATTAACGCTCTAGGAAAAAAAGAAATTGGACAAGAGGAGTGTGAAAATTCGGCAGAGATCAGGTTTTCTTATCAGTGGAAACAGCTTTTTTTCCAAGACCTGCTTGAGGTAAGTACGAAAATTAGCTCCCAAACATGGTCGTTTGGACGATTTACTGGTTCCGCTACTCTCTCTCTCTCTCTCTCTCTCTCTCTCTCTCTCATCATTAGTAAGTAACTGTACACGGACCAGAGGCAATTCTAAAATTACATAATACTTGTGATGCCTTGCATTATAATAAAATAATATCCAATGAACGACGCTTCGACATTATGTTGGTAAAATATAAAGAACTAAGTTATATATATATATATATATATATATATATATATATATATATATATATATATATATATATATATATATATATACATATATATATATATATATATATATATATATATGTATATATGTATGTGTACAGTATATATACATGTATATATGAAATTTTTATCACACCGCGATTTATATACAATCATGAAGCTACAAATGTCGTTTAATATCCAATTCGCGGTACTTCGGGAATATCCCCGCTGGGGAATTATCACCGAAGGGAAATTTTTAAGTGATAAATGGATCGGTACCGCCGGGTCTCGATCCCTCGACACAGTACCTTCCAACGACTCCAGTCGACGGTCAAACCACTGAGCCATCAAGAGAACCGGCGGTGTCGATCCATTCATCACTTAAAAATTCCAATTCGGTGATAATTCTCCATCGGGGATATTCCCGAAGTAGCGTGAATTGGATATTAAACGGCATTTGTAGCTTTCATGATTATATATATATATATATATATATATATATATATATATATATATATATATATATATATATATATATATATATATATACATATATATATATATATATATATACATACGTATATCTCGCAGGAGGAAAAATCCCAGCACTAGGTAAAAGCTAATAACGACAGTGAGTCAGAGAGAGTCAGAGTTGAAAGATATTAAGTTGGAGTCATTGGTTAAATATTTGTCAAGATGACGGACGCATAAGCCCCCGTCTCAACCACTGGCTACTGAACGCAGTCAAATTCCCGTTGTATTCGAGTTTAGTCAAACAAACAGGAGATTTTATGGAAAATACTAATATTTGCCAATTAGGTCAGCAAACAAGTCGGTAGCGATGAGTAGGTTAACGTAAGCTCCTGGTATTCTTTTCTTTAATGTATCTGATGTTTTCTTTTTCCTTTTAGGGTTGAGACAGTATACGTGTGGCCTACTGTGGGAATCAAGTAGATGGAATTAAAAAAACATATATATATATATAATAATATATATATATATATATATATTATATATATATATATATATATATATATACATTTGAATAGTTATGCATATATGTAAATTTATTATATAATATATATATACTGTATATGTATATGTAGAGAGAGAGAGAGAGAGAGAGAGAGAGAGAGAGAGAGAGAGAGAGAGAGAGAGAGAGAGAATAAAACTATTTATAATTGCATAAATAAATTAATATAAAAAAATAAGCGTGCGATATCATCGTCCGAGACTTCCCTTAGAACTGGCCAATCAAGTCGAGCGGGCTCTTGCTTACTACTACTACTACTACTACTACTACTACTATACTACTACTAGTACTACTACTAGTACTACTATTATTATTATTATTATTATTATTATTATTATTATTATTATTATTATTATTATTATTACACTGGCGTTACAAAAATAACTGTCATCGATGGCAGAAGAAAGTTCCCCCTAATCACTGATGCCAAGTTATTGTTGATAGAGTGAATTTACAGAAATATTCTGGGAATATTAAGTTACCTGTCATGACAGCCGTTCTCATGGAGTTTGAAAGACTGCACCAAGGGACTCGGGATCATTCTTTGAAAAACACAAGTCGCAAGGGAAAACTGTGCACAATTAGATGAATTAACGGTGCTACTTTGGCTTGTATACGCGTCACCTACTCCGAGGTGCTGGTACTAAACATGGCGGAAGCTCCTTGGAACGCCGTGTTCAGTACTAGCCCCTCGGGGATCAAAGAAATTATATACATCGATTTCTCTATTGTGTGGTCGACAAATTATATTAATAAATGATATCACTGAACCTCGAGGGGCTAGTACTAAACACGGCGTTCCATTGAGCTTCCGCCATGTTTAGTACTAGCACCTCGGAGGTGACGCTTATAGATAACAAGCCAAAGTAGCACCGAAATACCACTGTATGGAGAAATGGTCGACGGTGTTTGTGAGCAATGATATCCAGTTCAGGGTCTCTTGGGGTGGATTTAATTTCAGGATCTCTTGGGATGGATTTAATTCAAGCCTAAGAAATGCAAATCAGGCAACTGGCAGGCCGAATACAATTTAGGAATTAAATAGACTGAAACTGCATAAGCAAGTAGTATAATTTTCAAGCCTAGTACGATCTCTATTACCATACGGATATGAATCATAGTATGACGATGAAACTACGTGGAGAAGATTCTGTTGATTTGAGAATAAACCTTTAAGAATAATGCTTTATTAGGAGTTATATGACAGTATAGAGCCAGGAATAATGCCACAGGGGAAATTACTAAATATTTATAAGTAGATGAAATAATGGTGATGAAAGGAAGATAGAGATGGCGTGGACATGTCCTTTGCACCATCCCGAAAAGAATAGTCCGTGATTATGTCAACCGGGATCTTGTGGGCACAAGAAGAGTTAGTAGACACGGAATGTGTGGTAGTGAATGCACAGAGAAAACATGAATGGCGGAATTCAGAGAGGTCCTTTGCTTCGCAAGGTGATGCTGATGATGATGATGATGATGATGAGTTATGACACGTAATTACAACCAATACTGCAGTATGAATAAGTTAGTTCTTCGTATGGATGAAATTCATTTTTATCTTATGAAACAAGTCACATACCTTACAGTATATGATTTAACTGCACCTGGGCACTGGGCTGGAACTCTAAAAGAGAGAGAGAGAGAGAGAGAGAGAGAGAGAGAGAGAGAGAGAGAGAGATTCAACAGTATTATAAACATAGAGTTTTGGTAACAAGGCCTTATGCCAGACCATTTCAAATATCAAAAGATTAATTTGAGGTATAAAAAGATTTCCCTAAGTCCTCGAGAGAGAAAGACCAGACGATTGTGAGGTAAGATAGGAGACCAAGGTTGATAATGCTTTGCAGCTTTCCACTGCTTTTGAAGCATGCATGAGTACAAATTAATATATTCCAGCATCCGCACGTGCTACAAATACAAGTTTTACTTGATAAAAGACTGATTTACATAAGTGCCTTCATACTATTTTAATTCAAATGATGGTTATATATTGAACGTTTTGGACCTGGCGTACATGGATAAAATGAAAAGTCACTGGGTCACTAAACAACTGAATGGCAGCGCCAACTGAGCTGGATTCATCGAACAATGTCAGAAAGACTTCGTTTTGTGAAAGGAAAGAGAACATTATTAGATTATAAGAGACTGGAAATGCCAGTTTAAAAGAAGTTGTAAGAGATGACTCTGGCTAAAGATAAGATGGAACTATAAAAAACGATCTTGTTTTCGTGAAACTTTGTTTGCAGTAGTTCTGCACTGCTTTGAAAGCAACAAAGGTCTGAAGAGAGCAAGATTTCTCTCTCTCTCTCTCTCTCTCTCTCTCTCTCTCTCTCTCTCTCTCTCTCTCTCTCTCTAATTGAACAGCTAGAGAGCAAAGAATAGTCAAAGACGAAAACAAGTAAAAAATGCGCCGAAGTTTCTACGGCCTAATCGAGTTTTCTGTACAGCGTAAAATGCTGTATGAAACGTTCAGCCACGGCCAATGAAACTCAGCCATGGTCCGGTGGTGGCCTCAGCCACGGCCCATAAAACTCTTAGCCGCGGCCCGTGAAATTCAGCTACGGTCTGGTGGTGGCCTATGTTGTTGGCACCTATAGCGGTGCCAAATATACAATTATGGCTAACCTTAACCTTAAATAAAATAAAAACTACTGAAGCCAGAGGGCTGCAATTTGATATGTTTGATGATTGGAGGGTGGATGATCAACATATCACTTTGCAGCCCTCTATCCCTAGTAGTCTTTAAGATCTGAGGGCGGACGGACAGACAAAGCCGGCACAATTATTATCTTTTACAGAAAACTAAAAATGGATAGATAACCCCGTCCCTTCAGCAAACACCTCAGTGAAACAGGTTGACAAAAGGCTACCGTCTCGGGAACAGAAACAACAATCTCCCGGCAAAAAGCAAGAATGAAAGCAATCAATTTATCATGATGACCTCTGTCAAAAGGCCAGAGACGTCGGATAACACACGGAATAAGAGGAGCAGTGAAAGTAGAGGAAATCAAAGCAAGGGTGTGGTCCAAAAAGTCATTAGGATGAAACTAAAGCGAGAGCAGTGCTCGGAAAGAGACGCTAGGAAAAGTTGAAGAGGATTGGCTCCTCCGTGATGCCAGCCTGGAACAAGTGTATCAGGTTTAATGATCTGTTCCAGCCATCACGATAAGCATGATTAGTCCTGGAAGAGTACAGCATATTGCAACGTCCGACACAGAGTATCTCGGTGCGTAGATGGGCAGATTTCAAGCAACTCATACCAGGAAATGTGGTACTGAAAAGATACAGTTACGAGAATTACATGCACAATTAGCATGTCAGCAAATTTAGAGCTACGCTGCAAAAAACGTAGAATCACGTCTTGGAACAGGTATACACTTGACCTTTAGATAGGAAACTGGAAGGCATATTACAAAGAGAGACGCACAAAGGACCAGTGAAAGCACCACTTGATTACTGAGATTAATGTAGAAGGTGATTATTAGAGACAATAATACATGGTGGTCAACGGAGGAGACTTTGCAGGCAAGCCCGCAAAACTATTTACAACGCATGGTGGAGGAACTACAGTAGGTCTATTACTAGTTAACATTCGACGGGTGGGGATAATTCTGCTGGCTGACCTGCCCAATCTCGGGTCAACAGAGGCGCTAGTCTTGAAAGAGAAAAAAAACTAAGAAAGGGAGTAGGAAGAGTTGCTTAGGTAAACAAAAAAAATACGTTATTTGTTTAAACAGGTTAGGAAAATGAGGAGCCGAGGACGGGATAAAGGTGTGATAAAGGAGTAATGTTTATCAAACTCCTCTTAGACATCTTGCAGTGTCTTCCATATTTAGCGAAGGCTCCCATCAAACCAACACGTAATATATATACATATGTATGTACACACACACACATATATATATATATATATATATATATGTACCCCGAAGAAGTGTACACAATACACGAAAGCGCTTGGTACCTGGTCTTTAATTTTCACCTTTCATGTGGTCGTCTACGTATATAGATATATATATATATATATATATATATATATATATATATATATATATATATATATATATATATATATATATATATAATATATATATATATATATATATATATATATATATATATATATATATATGTATATGTATATATATATATTAAACTTTATCACTTGCACAACTGTTCTCTGCATTAATACAATTAATAATCGGACCTAATTTAAACAGGATCGTATCTAGCGGAGATATTTATCCAGAAACAGTTACCAACTTTCCAGGTCTAACTGTCCTGATCGTTACCAGACGATGAGGACAGTCAGTCCCGGAAAGCTCGTAATTTTTCTGATCAAATATCTCCACTAGATACGATCCTCTTTAAATGAGGTCCTGCATATATATATATATATATATATATATATATATATATATATATATATATATATATATATATATATATATCATACACGAACGGTCATGTCGATTGTCTGTCGCTGATATAAACCAAAGACAATTCAAAATATTGCACGTATGCAAATTTGGAAATATTTTTCTCTCATAGAATTATTCTTTCAGTTTCACAGAGGATCATTTATAATCATATCCGTGCACAATTCTGATTTTCTGTTAGTGCTACACACACACACACAAAAAAAAAATAAAACTATATTTTAGATAAAATAAAAAATTTGTAAAAAGCAGTTTATGAGGAACACTTGAAGATTTTTCATGTTTAAGATGCAAGACATTATTTGCAATCCGATGCACAAATGAATACGGGAAATCTCTCTGAAACTTCAACAGCTCTTATTTCAATTACGTTCTAACAGCAAGATATTATCTGAGTGAATATCGAACTACACAATGGTCATGAATAACCACAAAAAAAAAAAAAACCGTTAGATATTCCAGGAAAGACGGAATTACACAGGAGAGCACTCTACCAGTCTTCAGAATATGCAAGGTCTATACGCAAGTTAATGTGCATACCATACTCAGTCCTTACTAAGATATGTCTAGGACTGGTTTTCTTCAAAATACATAAAGTATTTTTAAGTATTTGAAGAGCGAACGAATGTTTCGTGAACCTTGTGTCGAGTATCTTTGTCAAAATATTCTTCTTTTTTTATTTCATTTTATCGCATTTACATCAGTTAAATTAGTACGGAATATATTTCGAGAATTTACCAACCGCAAAATGAGACGCTAAAACGTTATCCGGCAACATCACGAACTTATAATAATAGAGCTTGTCTATTTCCAGCATTACTAGTTACAATCGACTTATCACATCTTGGACATTCATTTTTCTCTTTGCCTTTCCAGTCGATGAGGGTCTATGACACCATTAAAAGCAAGACTCAATGCCATGTACTCTATCAATAGGATTTCCGTCTTAAAGGGCGCGAGTCAGCTGAGCACCTGCGCGCCGCCGCCACCAAGCGAGCACCCACTTACAAGGTAGCCTTCTCCTTAATCCTCGATCCTTTTCCCCAGCCTTGCCACGCTGTGAAATTAGCTGGTCACAAACAATTACCCGGTGGATGGTGGAATATCTAATCGGAAAAACAATCACGGGGGTTGATTAAAAGGTATCTGGTGGGTCGTATCATCTCGGGGGTGATGAGAGAGGACAAGTAGGAGAGAGGAATAATATTAATTATGGCCGGCGCGGCGAATCATGTAAAATAATTGGGTGTAAAGAAAAACAAACTGAGCCCTGTCTTTCGGAACGAGGTGACTTTAGACCGTCAACATCGACCGCTGGAAGTTTATTTATGACTGACGAATCCTCAGGTGATATGAAGGCCCGCCCTCATCGATAATCACTCCCACTTAATATTTGTAAAATGAGAGAATTACGTCCATATTATTATTTTACATGGATAATTAATTGACACAGGACGCCAGTCACATCCTGTCAATCGTGATTCAGATGGAAAAACGGCGTAATGATAATTAATTGCATTCTCTTAACAATATAATAATACATCATTATATTCCCTTAACATTATAAATACCTAATTATACTGGCTTAATAATACGTAATATTAGTTCATCTCTGGGTATTAAAAGACAGATTGTTTATGCAGCGATCTTAATTCTCCGTCAAAGCAACATATAAATAAGTTCATTTAGGAATATGATGTCTCCTCGGTTGTTTCAATTTACAAATTTAGTGTCGAAATGACGAAGGAATATATTTTAAATTTAGTTAGGCCTACTTTATTTTCATGATTGGGAGGAAAAAAAGTCAAGTCACCCACGTGCAATTAAGAATTTCTCTCTCTCTCTCTCTCTCTCTCTCTCTGTTCATCCTCATACTATCCTGAGACCCACAACAGCCTACTAACAACAACAGTTACATAAGTCACTGTTAATGTTAACTGAGACACAAGGTGTTTTGATAGATCGCTTCCATATTGCTCAGCTCTCGTCTTGAGATTCGAACCCAGGATCTTCCGCTGGTAAGGAAAGTTTCCTAACTACTAGAATAGCAAGCCAATTCACAGACGTATAAGTCTCTTTCAGAATTGAGAACATTCAGGTGAGGATACAATGAAACCAATGTTGTTAAAATTTACTATATCTTCAGATCAAAACTCTTGTTTGAGAGCCACAGGACAGAAACAGCTGTCGGGGTGAATGAGGAAACGCAAGTTCAGAAATGCAAGAGATTAAGAAAATAAAACGAGTCATTAAAAAGAAAGAAAGAAGAAAACTGGCGCAAAACCACTTTTTAATTTGTGACTGCGCGAGACGCTTGCCCTTTAAATTCAAAGTTGTGTAAATCAAAAGAAAGCTGAAGGTAAAGAATTCCAGTGATCATTCGTAAAATATTTTGTCGACAAATTACTCACTGAGATGGCAATGGGTATTACAGTGACTGACAACGTAGTCTTTAATCTGATGGGAGATTTCCAAAACATCTGTCGGAAAAATTCTTTAAGAACATACCAGAAGAGACGGAGAAACGGTTTCTTAACCTCTCTCTCTCTCTCTCTCTCTCTCTCTCTCTCTCTCTCTCTCTCTCTCTCACACACACACACACACACACACACACATATATATATATATATATATATATATATATATATATATATATATATATATATATATATATATATATATATAATATATATATATCATATACATATATAAATAAATATCAAAATACAAATGAAAATATCACTTAATAACGAATTATTCACTATATATATATATATATATATATATATATATATATATATATATATATATATATATATATATATATATATATAATATATTATGCAGTATATCCATATTTACATGAATATGTAATTTAAAATATATTCAACTATGTGTGTGCGCGCATATATAAAAGTATAAATAACCACAATACTTGTGTTTATGATTCCTGGTAGCTTACCTTCACATTAGGCTCCATGTCTACATAAATATAATTATGTTGTACACTCAACATTACAGCTTTTTTCCTGTGACAGAATATTCAGATGTATCTGTGTTCAATTTACGTAGAACCATCAACATCCACAAAAAAAAAAAAAAAAAAAAGAATTACGAGAGGTCACTTAACAGAACCCCAAGAAGCGAATACACCATTTCGTACCTTTAGAGGTCCCTTATAACCTCATCACTAGTCTCGCCCCTGCACCCCCACAACAACCCCCTCCCTCCGCTCCCCACCCACCAAATTTCCACCTGGAAAGCTACACCGAGGAACGACTGACTGGCCTTACCTCTTTCGTAACCAAGACATTAGGTGAGGGGTTAAAGAGCAGAAAAGAATCATTTTCCTACTGCATGAGACCAGGAAACTCTTCTCATTAATGAAATGAATACTGTACTTCGTGGAAAAAGGGATTATCCAAGACTAATCAGTTCCCTAATTTTCCATTTTACTGTCGAACACTACAAGAAAACAAGTTTTGATGAGAGAGAGAGAGAGAGAGAGAGAGAGAGAGAGAGAGAGAGAGAGAGAGAGAGAGAGAGAAAATTTGCGAATAATCAATACATTTTCAAGTGTCCCAAACAATTTTATGTTTAAGCAAAAGACAACTATATCTTACGCATAAGACAACTGTCTCTTCAAACAAGATCATTTCATATTCAAGCAAATGATAACCTGATCTTCAAGCAAAATACGAACATGACTAGCAAATCCTAAATCTGCTTCAAATCCTACATAAGGATAATAATGTGAATGGGTGTAACCTTTTCACGTAATCATCGGCCCTCAGATCTTAAAAACTACTGAGGCTAGAGGGCTGCAAATTGGTGTGTTGATAATCCACCCCCCAATCATCAAACATACCAAACTGCAGCCCTCTAGCCTCACTAGTTTTTATTTTATTTCATGTTAAAGTTAGCCATAATCGTGCTTCTGGCAACGATATATGATAGGCCACCACCGGGGCGTGGTTAAAGTTTCAAGGGCCGCGGCTCATACAGCATTACACGGAGACCGCCGAAAGATATATCTATTTTCGATGGCCTTGATTATACGTTGTAGCTGTTGTACAGAAAACTCGATTGCCGGAAGAAACTCCGGGGCATTTTTTACTTTTTTTTTTATGGTGAGCACTGGCAGAGGCGAGATTGACTGGCCAAATCAGACACGGGCGGTAGAATACTAGTAAATTTTGATGGTTACTTTTACATATAAGGCAAACCGACCTTTTATAAAAAGGAAGGTTAGGTGATACAAGGAATACATAGGTGGTTCGCCTCCAACGCCGCGTGACGCAAAGGGAACTGCTAATCAACTGTTGACCCTATAGCTAAATATCAGGTAAATCTAGTCAATTAAACAAAATCTACTTTTTCTGAAAGTTAGTAACGTTGCTTAGTGTACTAAACTAATAATATAAAAAAAGTATCGTATTCATGGATTGAAAAATCATTTATAACCGCAGAAATATGTACTACGCACACACACACACACACACACACACATACACATGTACCTCCATTCTCTTCACAGGCAGGTCATACAAGATAGATCCCATGTTGACTCCAAATTTAACATAATACGAGAACATTTTCATACACACACACACACACACACACACACACACACACACACACACACATATATATATATATATATATATATATATATATATATATATATATATACATATATATATTTTATATATATATATATATATATATATGTATATATATATATATGTATAATATATATATATATATATATATATATATATATATATATATATATATAAATATATATATATATATATATATATATATATATATATATTTATATACTTATACATATACATATAAAAAAAGGAAAACATACAAACATTGGATAAAGCAAGGACTCAATCCGACTCATGCTGATTTCTTCAGCGACTATCTCATACCCCTCCACTCCCTTCACTTACTCAGTTACTTTATAATTGGCATAACCTTCAGTATCAGACGTCTTCCAGCTGTCAATCACTGTCACTGTCCAAAACCCTCTCTCTCTCTCTCTCTCTCTCTCTCTCTCTCTCTCTCTCTCTCTCTCTCTCTGCCAGGTCTTTGTTTCATGAAGTCTTTTGACGGAAAACAAAGATACATGGGCCATAGTCATTGAGATATAAATACATATATATACAAGTTACAAAGAGTTCATAGGTTCATCCAATGAACCTATGAACGTGAAGAGCCGAAGTTTCACCTGCGCAATCGAGTTTTGTGTACATCGTATAATCAAGGCCAGCGAAAATAGCTCTATCTTTCAGTGGTCTCGGTATAATGCTGTATGAGCCACAGCCCATGAAACTTTAACCACGGCCCGGTGGTGGCCTGTCCTATATCGTTGCCAGACGCACGATTATGGCTAACTGTAACCTTAAATAAAATAAAAACTACTGAGGCTAGAGGGCTGCACTTTGGTGTTTGATGATTGGAGGGTGGATGATCAACGTACAATTTGCAACCCTCTACCCTCAGTAGTTTTTAAGATCTGAGGGCGGACAGAAAAAGTGCGGGCGGACAGACAAAGCCGGCACAATCGTTTTCTTTTACAGAAAACTAAAAAAAAAACACATTTAAATACAAGAAAATACTTCACCAAACCACGAAAGACTCAAATATCACAGAGGATATTCAACACGCAAAGGCCCCCCTTCACAAAGCCGATGGTCCCCTCTCCTAAGACCTCGACAAGAAAAAACGTTGGCCAAACATGACCGACGGCAAGAAAATACGGCTCACATAATATACAGAATGTAAACAGTTAAGGGAGTATTGGAGCCTGGCGTGTGTGAGCAGGAATCCTACATCATTTGGTACAGTGACACCCAGTGGTGGTGTTGATGGTAAACGGTTGGGGGCCCTCGCTATCTCCCTGGGGGACTTCGTTTAGAGAGAGAGAGAGAGAGAGAGAGAGAGAGAGAGAGAGAGAGAGAGAGAGAGAGAGAGAGAGAGAGATTGATTTAAAACAAAAAGGCAGGAGAGGGATAATGGTGCATGAGAAGGTGGATGTGGGAACTATTAACAAGAGTCAAGGGTTTAACTATGATGAAAATGATTTGAATTGAATGTTTACACACACACACTAACGTATATATATATATATATATATATATATATATATATATATATATATATATATATATATATATATATATATATATATATATATATATATATAAAAGGCATCGTGCTTACCCCATATGAAAAATGGGAAATAGCACGTTAAACGAAGAAGATATATATATATATATATATATATATATATATATATATATATATATATATATATATATATATATATATGTGTGTGTGTGTGTGTGTGTGTGTGTATATATATATATATGTGTACATAATATATAAATACATAAATGACATTTATATGCATTATATATACATGTGTGTGTGTGCGTGTCCAGGGGAATACCGTGAACTGATTTATGAAACTTAGGCTGTCAAGTGCCAATCTAGGCGCTGGGGCAACTTCGGCCTTTCAGAGCTCAAAACAGTGAAAGGCGGGAGTTGTAGTAGAAGTACAGCAAGATAAAAGATCTGGAAAACAAAGGAGATGAAGTGCAAGGATCTAAAGGTGGAACTGAGAGAAAACTCCACAGTTGCACTAATAATAATAGTTAGAGAGGCTTGACGGCATGACTGAAGGAAGGAAGCGGGAACGGAGGTCAAGCAAACGGCTACGGAGTGGGTGCAGCTGGGGGCCGAAGGGACGCCGCAAACCGAGGCCACCGGTGGCCTCGCACAAACTCCCAGGTGAGGTACACTGGCGGAACCGCGCCACTAAGAGGGGAATACCATGGAGGGCTACTTGCTAGCGAAGGACACGACCAAGTTCCTGAGTTCAAACCTACCCAAGTAGGATGCTCTCCCTGCGTATTCGAAAAAAATGGATCCGGTGTGTGAGGATTCCTTTTGCTGCAAATACAATTAACAATGGAGTACAAGCAAAAAATGCGCCGAAGTTTCTTCGGTGCAACCGAGTTTTCTGTACAGCATATAATCACGGCCACCGAAAATAGATGTATCTTTCGGTGGTCTCGGTGTAATGCTGCATGAGCCGCGGCCCATGAAACTTTAACCACGGCCCGGTGGTGGCTTATCCTATATCGTTGCCAGAAGCAAGAATATGGCTAACTTTAACATTAAATAAAATAAAAACTTCAGAGGCTAGAGGGCTGCAATTTGGTATGTCTGATGATTGGAGGGTGGATGCTCAACATACTAATTTGCAACCCTCTAGCCTCAGTAGTTTTTAAGATCTGAGGGCGGACAGAAAAAGTGTGGACGGACAGACAAAGCCGGCACAATAGTTTTCTTTTCAGAAGACTAAAAAAGGTGAAGCCTTCTGGAACTTCCTACTCTGGATGGAATTTACTACCAGCTAGAATGTGACTATTTGCGTGTGCCTGTGTTAATACTGATTACACTTAAATGGCAACACAGTTTGCCACAACAATTCGAGATCGTTTGTCTCCTGGCGACAATTTGCTTGTCAGACACAGGGAAAATGTAAATGCTAATTTAAGCAATCTGCAAAAATCTGATGAAAAGTAATCATCTCAAAGTAAAAAAAAAATTTGATACATCTGAATTTTAATTCCAGACTCAACATGATCTTGGGTCCAGGATTTGTGATAATTAGACTTTTTTTGCTCAAACAAGCATCTTTATTAATATTAAAGTTCACTACCTAACTGGTTGTCACAAGCAGTGAGTGTCACCTCGAGTTTATGACATAACCCTCTCTCTCTCTCTCTCTCTCTCTCTCTCTCTCTCTCTCTCTCTCTCTCTCTCTCTCTCTCTCACATTATATATATATATATATATATATATATATATATATATATATATATATATATATATATATATATATAAATTTATATATATTATAAACTTCTCTAAGAAAGGAGGAATTCAAAGAGAGAATATCTGTCACCTAGTATCTATGTACAAAAAGTAATTTTTAACACCACATAAACATTTCCAATTAATCAATGATAATTATAACCTCCAAATTTTCTAACAGATACAATACCTCCCACTGTGGCTGCTGAGGCCATATTTACCTTCCATAAAATCTCAGTTAAAATGGGACTTGCAAATGACATCAAAAGTCTTGGTAAGGTGGCTGGGAGGAGGAGGGAGGAGGAGGAGGGAGGAGGAGGAGGAGGAGGAGGAGGAGGAGGAGGCCTTCTGTGGCGGCAATTGGTTACAATGAGGCCGTAGAAATCAATTCACTGAATATCTTCGACCCCAGTTTCCTCCATAATATGTGTTCGTTTTGGCTGCATTTTATTAATATCTGTGCGCGTTCATCTGTTATCACGTCTTCAGTTTCTGCCCGCGTTCGCATGACCATTTTACCCTTATATTGTCTGCGTTCGTTTAGGTATCTTGTCCTAAATTTCTGTTTACGTATTACTTCCTATTTTAGGCTTCATTTGAACCCACCTTAAATTTTTGTCTGCCGTTAAATTGTCTCTCATTTTGTCCTGCGTTTGAATGCAAATCTTAGCCTTCATTTCCGGCCGCGTCCAACTGGCTTCATTATTATTTACGAGTTCTTTTGGCCATTTTCTCCCTTAATTTACGTCAGCGTTTATTTGGTTATCTTTCCTTTAATTCTGTCCGCATTCCGTTGGCTACATTATCTTTACTTTCTGCGTTTTTATTCGCCTGTCCAAGCTTGCCTGTCTATCCTGTCCATCGTTTCCGTTCGCGGCCATCTGGCTGCTTCATCCCTAATTTCTGTCAGTGTTTGTTACGTTGACGTATCTTTAATTTCTATCCGACTTCATTTGGCTAATTCATCGTCAACCTCTATCTCGTTCATTATTTAAAACTTAATTTCTATTCCTGTTCGTTTGTCTGTCTCACCTTCATTTCGTCTGCATTTGATTGCCTAATCTTATTCTTATTTCTTTTTTTTTTTGCATTTGTTTATCTATCTTAGCCTTAAGGCTAAGATAGATAAACAAATGCTATCTTGTCCTAAATTTTTCTGCTTTTTCTTATCTATCTTAGAATTGATTTCTCTCAACGTCCAATTGCATCTTAACATTCATTTCTATGTGGATTTGTTTAGTCACCGTATCCTTAACTGTCTGCTCTTGTAAATACTTTCATATTATTTTTTTGAGGGAACTTTTATTAAGCAACTGCGATTATAGATCTGATGAAAGTGAAGAAAGCAGATGTTTTGTATTTGCTCGAGACTCTTTGGAAGAGTAATAAAGAAAGGCAATTGGGAGACGGTTACAAGCTTCTATACAGCAATGCAAATGTATCTTAATGTATCTTGACCTTGATTTCTGCCCGAGATCATTTGGCTATCTTATCTCCGAGCTCTGTTCGCATTCGTCCGGCTATCTTATCATTATCCCCTGCCTGCTCTCATTAGGCATCTTATCCTCGACTTCGATCAACATTCGTTTAGCCATTTTTATCCTTATTTCCTGTCCTCGTTCGTTTGGCAGCCTTATCTCTCATTTGTTATTACGTTCGATTGGCTCTCTCGACCTTCACTTCTGGCCGCGTTCATTTGGTTAGCTTCTCTTAAAATGTGACTTGTTCGTTACGGTCGTTCCGCTATCTTATTCCTAATGTCTGACTGTGTTCGTCTGGCTATGTTATCCTTATGCTCTGTCTGCGTTCCTCCTGCTATGTCATTCTTGAGCCCTATCCGACCTTCACTTCTGGCCGCGTTCATTTGGTTTCCTTAGGGTCTGACCATGTTCGTTTCGTTATCTGATCCTCAATGTCTGACTTCGTGCGTTTGGCTATCTTATCCTTCATTCTTGGTTGCGTTCGTTTGGCAATCTTGTCCTTATGTTCTGCGCTCCTTCTGCCACGTCATTCTTAAGCTGCATCCGTGTTAGTTTCTTGTTTTTGCGTATTTTATCTTTGACATATGTCCGAGTTCGTTCGCCAATCTTATCCTTACAGAAATCTGTCCTCAAACGGGCCAGGTCTTTAGCATATCCACCCATTTAATTGTCCCTGTTATTTTCCTCTCCTGCTCCTAAAAACTTACCGAAGGCACCAGTTAAAACACTTAAAAGAACGATAATGATTCCAAGAACGTGGGGAAACCGATACCTGAACAGCGGGGGTGAACACAACCGTAGGTGGGTGATTCCGCGATACTGCATCTTAATGGCCTATTTTGATTTATCTTATCAACGATCATACATTCCGGTTTAGCTTACCTCTAGACTATTCTCGGCTAATCGCTCATCTAGTTTGTTATCATTCACATTTGCCTAATTTACGAGATAAACTTTGTAAAATGCTGTTAAATGGGTTGAATGGTCTGTAGATCATGTATACTGAATTCTGCAAATGTGGAAAATCAATTTTTAGTTTTCTGTAAAAGAAAACCATTGTGCAGGCTTTGTCTGTCCGTCCGCACCTTATTTTGTCCGCACTTTTACTGTGCGCCCTCAGATATTAAAAACTACTGAAGCTAGAGGGCTGCAAATTGGTATGTTAATCATCCAACGTCCGGTCATCATACATACCAAATTGCAGCTCTCTGGCTTCACCCGTTTTTATTTCATTTACGGTTAAAGTTTGCCATAATCGTGCGTCTGGCAACGATATAGAACAGGCTACCACCGGGCCGTGGTTAAAGTTTCATGGGCCGCGGCTCCTACGGCAATATACCTAGATCTACTTGCGATGGCCTTGATTATATGCTGTAGCGGCTGTACAGAAAACTCGATTGCGCCGAGGGCGTATTTTTTACTTGTTATAATTACAGACTCAACATATTCCCTTAAAAATGGAATTTTATTCGCTTTTGTCAACTTGATGAGATATTTTCCAGTTTTTTCTTACATATAGGTTTGGAAATTTGAGCTAAATTTTGAGCATATAAAGTTATATAAAAAATGTTTAAATTATGAAAATAATGATGGAAAGCCAAAAAGCATTTGCTGGTTTTGATTCCATTTAATATAACTGTAATGAAGGTGTTCCGTGAGCCTTAAAAATTTTTTCTTTTCAGATTATAAGTTGCCGTGGGGTAAGACAACCGTTTATATAATTCGCTTATGGTCAAACTTCCCGGTAGTGACTCTTACAAACAAAATTGAAAATAATGATTCATGAATTTAGTTAAGTTTCCACATTGTTCATTTACACACACATGTACACATATATATATATATATATATATATATATATATATATATATATATATATATATATATATATATATATATATATATATATATATATATATATATTATATAGTAGATATATATAAATATATATGTATATATATATATATATATATATGTGTGTGTGTGTGTAATTGTAATAGCCACAATGCCCTCTTAACTTTCTCGAATTCTTCGCGCTTTTTTGGATACGATTGTCACTACAAAGCCTTAAGATCCAAGCGCAAGAAATATGAAGAAATTCTGATGTGCGGTAGCGGGACCGCACTTCAGAATTTCTTCATATTTCTTGCACTTGGATCTTAGGCTTTGTAGTGACAAACGTATCCAAAAAAGAGCGAAGAATTCGAGAAGTTAGGAGGGCATCGTGGCTATTACAATTACATATGTATCTGGTAAAAAGTGACCGGTAGATTCAACATATATATATATATATATATATATATATATATATATATATATATATATATATATATATATATATATATATATATATTTCTCAATCACATTATCTTTCCCTTCCATTACCAAGTAACCTGTCAAATTTCTTCTAGTATTTAAGAGATTTATAATAACCAACAGCACACCAGCAAAAGAGAAAAAAACACCAGTAGTAGCAGTAGTAGTAGTAGTAGTAGTAGTAGTAGTAGTAGTAGTAGTAGTTATGACAGCAGAACGCGGGGCAAACTCCCTCCAAGGTAAAACTAATTCCGGACGAAATTCCCCCTAAAACAAAACCAGTTTCGAAAAGAGGCACATTAATTTCAAAAGCCTTTGAAATTAATCCTGAAAAATTATAAATCCGAAAGCACGACCGCACTCTGCTCTTCTCCATTTAAACAAAATTGAAATGATTAAGAGGCCGATCAAACGACATAATTACTTAAAACAATGCCAGCGGAACTGAAGTGTCCGTGTAATTAGAATATTAGAGCATTGTCATGGAGGCAATTATTATATATAAGTACGCTTACAGTTTCGATCGTGTAGAGCTCATCAGCAGAAACACTAATAATAGTAATAGTGGTATATTAGTATTAGTAATTGCGGTAGTAGTAATATTAATTGTGACAACATAGCGTCAGGAAAAACCACCTCAAGGACAAAACTCACCTTGGAAAAAAAACCAAACCTGAAATAAAAACCTGTTTCGACCAAGCTATAATATAAACCA